>NW_024426996.1:80281794-80317832 GCF_017311325.1 Ursus maritimus
ATCCCAAGTGATGCAATCGTCACTCGGGATTTTATCATTTAGAAACCACGACCCCTGACCTTCTATCCAATCCCTACTGAACCTAAGCTTCCATATTTGTGAATTGGACCTAACATGACATATCATACATGGCTGCATCCCTACTATGGAGCAAATGCATGCAAAGGACAGGAAATACAATGGTAAAGAAGATCGTATCCCTCCCCCCCATTCTAGTGAGGGAGAGAGATTTTTTTAAAAAAGCAGGTAATGATAAGTGATAAAAAAATTAGCCAATCATACAGTACAAAAATGGTATGCAACAAAATCAAGCAAGGCAAAGATGAAAATATAAGGGCTAAGGTGAGATTGAGAAGGCCTCTCAAGAGGGTCACGCTAGGCAGAGACCTGATGGGGGGTGAGGGAATGATCCTCGGGAAGGTCTGGAAGTGAGACAAGAATGGAGGAAAAGCTGTTAGGATGACATTTTAGTGGATGGCGGCCACGCTGCAGTAAGCATGGCATAAAAGTATAGAGATATTGAATCACTATTTGTACACCTGAAACTAATGCAACATTGTGTGTCAACTATACTCAAATAAAATTTTTAATAAAGTCAAATGCAAAATTTTAAAAAGGTAATATTTTAGAAAGATTCTTTAAATAAGCCCCTTCAAAAACAAAACTCAAGAGAAATTAGAACCTTCAATTTTAAGTATTCTTGAGTGGAGCTAAAATTTTACTAAATTTTATCCTAGAGAAAACATCACAGTTTTGGCCAGTGATTAAAAGACTCAGGGCTATTGGAAAGAATAGAGAAACCGGGGGAAAGCCATGTTCTGGGAAGTTAGCAGAGCTCTGGCCTAAGCACAACAATGAGTGAAGCACTATGAGGGAAAGCTATCTGGAGGAGCTCAGGAGAGAAGAAGGCCTACTAGAGGTACGGATGTGATAGTAGTCTGCAAACTTGGCTGAATGGTCGGAGATGGTGCTTCTTCCAGATCTTCTTGCTCCACCCACCCTCCATTTCAACTGATCATGACTCCAAACTTATATCCACTATGCAGAGGGAGGTCCCAGAGCACCCTGAGGTCAACATGTTCAAATCGACTCAATTGTCTTCCCTCAAATTCAACCCTCTTTCCACACACTATGCCTCCAGTTAACTACCCACCATCTACCAGGCAAATAGAGCTGAAACTGGGGGCACCATCTAACTCCATCTCTGAAAATGCCTCACCCACTTATTCAGAAAGCATTTGCAGCCCAAGTCTGTGTGTTGGGCATTGTCCAGGCACCAGGCATATGGTGGCCAGCCCTGCCTGCAAAGGTACTCCTGTCTCCTTACCTTTGCCCATGCTGTTACCAAGGCCATTGGCTCTTCTTCTGACCGACCTTCCTATACCTCCAGTCTTCCCTTCCAGACCCTCCCCCCTCCACACTGCCTTCCAACATTACTTTCCTAAAGTGCAAATACCAGCTCACCTGAGTCTAGGGCTGAAGGGAAAATAAAGCACAGCCCTACGTAACATCATTCCACAGGCACACCCATGCCCGGCCACACCGTCTACAAAGGCCCCTAAGAAGTAAGAGCAGGTTTCCTCCAGGAAACCTGAAAAATGCTCGCCTGGACTGTCACTCTGGCCTTATTAGTGCAGGCAAATCTCTACCAGCTCAAGCCTACCCTGCCTTTCCTAGGGAGATGTAGGCACTCTTTCCTTTTCATGCCCTTGCATCTTGAAAACACTTTCATTAAATCCTTCAGCAAGGGCAGGCTCTGTGATTCATGGTCTTATGCCCAGTGCATTCCATGCTCAAAATATGTGATTGATGGGATGTAAGGGGCTCCAGGTACTCTGCACACAGCAGACCCTAAAGGAATGTTTGCTAACTTTGAGGAGACTCCAGTACTTGCAGATGCTGGGACTATACGCATGAGTCAGGCAGGTGATGAAATTCTGCCAAGGTCTAGAGCAGGAGGAGGAATAAGAAATTTACTGAGTCTTTTTATTATGTGCCAGACACCTTCTAGGAGCTTCATATACACATTGACTCATTGAATCATCCTTCACCCCATGATGAAAATACTACCACTATTCCCTTTTCTCAGATAAAGGACCACAAAGGAAAGAGGTCAAATCACTTGTCCAACATCTCACAACTAGTGAGATATGTGGGTCTGCTCCTAGGAATCCTTGCTTTTAACCATTACTGCTATTAAGAAGCAAAAATGGTAACCAAAGCCTTTTTTAAAAAGTACACAAACATTTAAAATAAATTATTTGCCATAAACACATTTAGAAAATTAAGCCGGATTTGGAGCCCGCATAATCACACTTTGGTCAAACGGGATACACGCTCCTTTGTCATAACACCTTGATTTTTCAATCAATAAACAGGACCACCAAGGTAAAATGCATAATGTGAGAAGAACTGGACTCTGGTCTACAAATTCTGCTGGATATTAAGGGGTTTGGGGGTTGGTTTTCTACTATGACTACCATAATTATTTTTATAACATATTCTATATTTCTATAACACACATTATACACCATCCTAGTCCTAGGCCCACAAGAAACAATCCTAAATTCTTAGTGTGTTTTTAAGTGTGTGTGTGTGTGTGTGTGTGTGTGTGTGTGTGTGTGTAGCCTTGAAAAATATATTAAGCTTTAGAGCAAGATTCTTAACCTGGTATTCAATAGGCAGATATCAGGGTGTCCCCAGAATTTGGACAGAAAACACCTTTAGCTTCATTAACTTAAATCAAAAATTTATCATTTCTTTCAGCCATAAATGTGTGCAAGAGTATTATAACATTAGTAGTATCTGTGAGTTTATCACCAAGAGCATTCAGGATTTCCCCTATCACATGACAGCCGTTGTAGAGATAACTCAAAATATTTACGCTCACACTACTTTGAAATTATCATAGAGGTGCCAGACCAGCTGCCAGAGTGTCTACAAGTGATGGAGCAAAGCAAACTCTAGGCAGCCCTGTGCCTGGTAGCTAATCGTTCAGACTCCAAATGGCAGGTCTTATGTTCTTACATGGTTGGCCTAGCTATTTTAGCCTCTGTGACCCCCACAACTGTGTTGATGGACAATATGGAAGCAGGTGAGTCAAATACCACTCCCATAGTTTAAGTATGTTACAGAAAAAAAGTACTCCAGCTCCCCAGCAAAAAGAATACAGAAGCACATCTCAAAACTAGCCATGACAGCTCTTCACACTGGATGGATCTTTAAGGATGAGACTTTTAACTTGCCTATGTATTTATCGCCTTTGTTACTTAATGCTCCGATAACAAAGCACTTTTTATAACACAAAATGTGTTTTTAAAAAATTTTATAATTATTTCAATATAGCTGACTTCTTTTACAATCATATATATTTTATTTCATTTAGATTAAGAACCCTTACTCTAGAGGCTGCTGTTAACAAGAATGGTGCTACTGGGGAGCTCTGGTGGCTCAGTTGCTTAAGTGTTCGCGCTCAGGTCATGATCCCGTGAGTCCTGGGATCATGAGCCCTGCACGGTCAGGCTCCCTGCTCAGAGGGGAGTCTGCTTCTCCTTCTGCCCTTCACTCCCGCGCTGTGCTCTCTTTCTTCAAATAAATAAAATTTTTAAAAAGTGTGTTACCCATACATCACTTACAATTTGATTTTTTCCCACACAGCTCAGTCCATTTTGACAGATTGTTCACTGTCTCAGCAGGCTCTCCTCTGCTCCTCTCTCCCTCCATCCCCAGCCCCTCATGTTTCCTCATGCCCAAAACACTCTTCCCCCAGCAAAGCGGTGTGATCCCCATTTCCCTCAGGTCTTTGCTCCCTGGCCCCTATTATGACCCTTCTTGTCCTACCCCTCATGCTTAATCCCAGCACTCCGCTTCTCTGCTTTATTCTCTTCTTGGCTCTTATCACTGTCCACCATAAAGTACAATCTGCTGTTTCATGTATCCTGTTGAGGACCTGTCTCCTCAGAGATTAGAAACCTTTAAAGAGAGGGGTTTATCTGTAAGTATTCACAGCTGTAACCTGATAGCTGATGAGTGGCTGGGCATAAAATAGACACTCTGCAATTCATTTGGTGAACAAGGGCCCTTGGGTCCCGAGCCAGAGTACAGTGGAGCGATGATAGGTCACCTCACAGGATCCACAGACTGGTCGGGAAGCAAACCCTGCCAGGCTAGGTTTTCCTGTGTGCATGAGAAACGCTGATCACAGGATATCTATCCAGTGGCTAAATCAGAGCAAAGCTGTAAAACAGAAAATGGAGCTACATCTTCCTATGTCATTTTCATAGGGAAGTTCCAATTCAGACTTCTCCTGAGTTATTGGTCTACCAATTCATGAGCTCAAATTAATGAAATTTTAGTGTACTTGATTTATCTTAAAGTTTTGTAGAAGAAAAAGTGTTTCAGGAAACACTGCATTGTATCTCGTCCAGCACAAACCTTCCAGGTTATCAGATTCTCAGCCTTCCCTTGCCTCTTGACCTATTATGTAGCTTTCTGTAAATTGACAGTACACATGCAAGCTGTTTTGTCTGGTAGTTTCCATGGACTTCTTTTCCCGGATTTGTACTCCAATTCCTTTACTCATATGAGTAAAGGAGTGAGCCTTTTTTGACTTCATTTGAATTGTTTAGAACATTTGCCTGGTTCTCTATGTGAATAAACAAACACATGTTCATTTTAATGTGATCTGTATGAGCCAATTACCTTTCTCTGGCAATTAGTCTTCTAAGATGCCTTACTCCCTAGTCAAGCTCCATCAATGGGACCTGTAGCGATGTCCTCTCTTCATTTCTGATATTATTAATTGTGCCTTTTCTAGGCTCAGCTAGGGGCTTTTACAGATGTTATTAACCTTTAAACACAAACTTTCATTTGTTGATTTCCGCCTCAGCTACAGATTTCTACTCTAATTTTTATTACAAAGCATCTGGGTGGCTCAGTTGGTTAAGTGTCTGCCTTTTGGCTTCAGGTCATGATCCTCCAGATCCCGGGATCAAGCCCCTGTCAGGCTCCCTGCTCAGAGGGGAGTCTGCTTCTCCCTCTGCCTCTCCCCCACCACCACCACTGGTGTGCTCTCTCTCTCAAATAAATAAATAAATAAATAAATAAATAAATAAATAAATAAAATTCTTTTTTTTAAGTGTGTTGTTTAATCTCCGTTACTTGGGGGATTTTCCTAGCCATCTTCTGTTATGATTTCTAGTTTAATTCCACTGTGGTCTGAGAGCAGATTTTTATATGACTTCTATTCTTTTTAAATTTGTCCCAGTGTGTTCTATGGCCCAGAATGTAGACTCTCTAGAGAATGTTCCAATGTGATCTTGAGAAGAAATGTGTAAAAAAGCTCCTCAATTTTTCCTTGCAGTTCTATCAGTTTTTGACTGGCCATATATTCTGCTTCCATATGTTGTTAGCACATACACATTAAGGATTGCTACATCTTGGAGAAATTATCCCCTTTTCGGCTCATTATGCACGCCTCTTTACCCTTTATCTTTGCTCTGAAGTTTAAACTGTGTGAAATTAACAAAGGTACGCCTACCCTCCCTTGATTACTGGCAGCATGGAATACCTTTCTCCATCCCTTTATTTTTAATCTATGTGTATTTTTATATTTAAAGTGGGCTTCTTATAGACAACATGTAGTTGTCTTATTTTTCTATCCACTCTGATAATCTCTCTTTGATTGGTGCATTTACAACCACTGATGTTTAAAGTGATTACTGATATACAATACAGGTATACCTCAGAGACATCAGGGGTTTACTGCCAGATCACCACAATGAAGCAAATGTCACAATAAAGCAACAACACAAATGAAATTTTTGGCTTCCCAGTACACACAAGTTATAAGCTTACACTATGCTGTACTCTGTTTACCATACACAGCATAATTATGCCTAAATAACAATGTATATAACTTAATTTAAAATACTTCTTATTGCTAAAAATGCTAACCATCATCTGAGCTTTCAGTAAGTCATACCCACTGATCACACATCACTATAACAATATAATAACTTAAAAGTTTGAAATATTATAAGAATTACCAAAATGTGACAGAGACATAAAGAGAAAAAATGCTGTTGGAAAAAATGGCACCAAAAGACTTGACACAGGGTTGCCACAAACTTTCAATTTGTAAAAAGCAGCATCTGTAAAGCATGATAAAACAAGGTATCTGTAGTTGGATTAATATTTACCATATTTTTACTACTATTTGTTGCTCTTGTCTTGTTCTTACTGTTGTCTTCCATGCTTTTTTTTTTTTTTTTTTTGCCATTTGTGGTTTTGATCATTTTATAGATTCTATTTTCACATTTTTCTTAGCGCTTTATCAATTATACTTCTTTTTAAATTGTTTTTAGAGGCGCCCCCAAAGTTAGCAATATACATTTACAACTAATCCAAGTCCCCAAAGAAAATTATACCATTTCACAGCAGGTAGTACAAGTACCCTGCCATAAATAACAAACTATTCCTAATTCCCCTCCTAGCTCCTTGTATCGTTGCTGTGATTCCTCTCACTTATAATGCGTGTATAAGCACACCCCCTTTTTATACGTGTGTGTGTATGTATATATGTGTTGTGTTATCTGACAGCTATTAGATTAAGAATAAAAACAAGTTCATTTTACCTTCACGTATTTATTTTCCAATGCTTTTCCTTTATGTAGAGCCAAGTTTGAATATGTAATTTTCTCTCTGAACGACTTCTAACATTTCTTGCAAGGTAGATCTACTGGCAACAAATGCCTCAGTTTTTGTTTGGTTCAAGAAAGTCTTCATTTCTTCTCACTTTTGGATGATAATTTCACAGGGTACAGAATTCTAGGCTGGTGGGTTTTTCTTCCAATAATATTCTAAATGTTTCACTCTGTCTTCTTTCCTTGCATGGGTTCTGGGAAGATTCCGATATAATTCTTACCTTGGTCCACATAGGTAAAAAAAGCTGGTTTTTATCTGTGGCTTCTTTCAAGATTTTTCTTTGGCCTCTTGATTTCCTGAAGTTTGAAAATGATATTCCTAAGTATAATTCCTTTTTTTAAAATTTTATTTATTTGCGAGAGAGAGAGAGCGTGAGAGAGTGGGGGGGCAGGGAAGAGAGAGCAGGCTCCCCACTGCCGGGAGCCCAACACAGAGCTTGATATCAGGACCCCAGGATCATGACCTGAGCTGGGAAGGCAGATGCTTAATCGACTGAGCCACCCAGGTGTTCCTCCTGGGTGTCATTGTTCTTTTGACATTTATCCTGTTCCATGTTTTCTGAGCCTCATCTGTGGCTTGATGTCAGACATTAACTGGGGGAAGTCTCAATCATTATTACTTCAAAAATTTCATCTGTTCCTTTCTCTCTTTCAGCTCCTCCCTGGCATTCCCATTACACGTATGTTATGCCTTTATGGTTGTGCCACAGTTTTGATATTCTTGTTGTGATTTTTTCAGTCTTTTTTCTCCTTCCTTTTCAGTTGTAGAAATTTCTAGCCTAACTCTAAGCTCAGAGATTCTTTCCTCAGCCCTGTCCAGTCAGTTAATGAGGCCATCAAAGGGATTCATTTGTTATTGTTTTGGTTTTTCTTACCTCTAGCATTTCTTTCTTTTTTGATTCTTCCTTAGAATTACCATCTCTGCTTACATTATCCATCTGTTTTTTGCATGTTGTCTAACTTTTCCATTAAAGCCCTTAGGATACTAATCACAGTTTTTAAAATTCCTAAGTTCTGATAATGCCAACATTCCTTCTTCTCTGCTTGGTCTGGGAGGCCATGGCAAGGGTTTGGAGGAGAGGGCTGACACTTCAACTTAAATTTTAATAGGATCACAACGGGGCTGGTGTGTTGAGAACAGCTGCAGGGTCAGAAAGGTAGAAGCTGAGGCCCATATCAACCAACTATGGTCTTCAGGCAAGAGGGGTTGACGGTTCTTGAGCCATGCTGAAGGCAGTGAGAGATCAGATTCTTTACATTTTGGAAGGAGATCTAAAAAATTTTGCCCAAGGACTGGGATTGGGATATACGAATTAAAAGTCAACTGTAATATTTTTGGCCTGAGTATTAACTGAGATGCAGAAGCAAAAAATTGGGGCAGGGTGAATGTTAAAAGGCGAAAGATTTAGTAGATCTGAAGAGAAAACCAGAGTATGGGGGCAGGGTGAATGTTAAATTGGTTTTGGACTCTTTGTGTGTGTGTGTGTGTGTGTGTGTGCATGCAGATGAGGTTTTCAAGTAGCAATGTCAAGTGGGCAAGTGGAGAATGGGCTGCAGTTCAATGGAAAGGTCCAGGCTGCAGACTCATGTGGAGAGAGCAGCTTGCTTCAAACCATGTTACTGGATAAGATCACAAGGAAGGAGACTCCAGTAGGACTGAGCCTTGGGAGCATTTCAATATGAAGAGGTCTAGCAAATGAGAGGCAACCGGCCAAGCAGTCTGAGAAAGGACAAGCACTGAAACAGCAGAAAACCATGGAGGGTGCTGGTCTAGAAGGAGCAGTATTGACTGGAGATGACCCCCGTGATGAGCTATGTCATGTGCAGCCCACAGGTGTAGTAGGTTAGACCAAGAACGGACCCTGGTAGTCTTGACAAGGCTGGTTTCAGTGAAGGTGGAGGTGGAGCTCAGAACCCAGCACATAACTCACTCAAACATACTTGTTTGAAGAGTAAATGAACACACACAAAAGTGCACACACACCGGTACCTCCAAACACAGGGCCTCACCCACATTTCACTAAAAACAGCAGTGCACACACATACCATAGACCATCTCGGAAAGTTATCACTACAAAGACCCCTAACAAAGCCCCTGCTGGTCTGAAGAAAGATCCCACAGGTGAAGGGAGAGAGAGAAGGGTTATTCTCTGCACCAGTTCTCTTCTTTACCTTGGACTGCTATAACAAAACACTCATAGTCCGGGTGACCTAACAACAAGCGCTTTATTTGTCAGAGTTCTGAGCTGGACATTCCTAGGATCAAGGTGCTGGCAGATTCAGTGACTGGTGAGGGCCTCTTCCGGGTTGTAGATGGCTATCTTCTCATTATGTCGTCATGGGCCTTTCCGTTAATGCACTTGAGCAGAGATCTCATGCCTCTCCTTCTTTTTATAAGGACATTAAATTATATCAGCTAAGGCCCACCCTTATATGACCTAATGTAACCATACATTACCTTACAAAGGCCCTACCTCCAAATACCACCACATTGGTGATTAGAGCTTCAATAATGAAATTGGGAGAGGACACAAACATTCACTTCATAGCAGCAGGCTTGGGGACACACATGCTAGTGAACCAGAGCATCCACACTGCCCCTCAGTCAGCTGTCCTGATTCGAAAGCATCTCCATTGACACATCAAAGCAAAGTCTAGCTCCAATTTCTGAGCGCTGTCTCATCCAGGTACAGTCAGCCTCAAGATGAGGGTGGGTGACACTCACCATACCATGTCAAGACAGGAAGACCAGTGGGGAAGAAACCAGGCAAGAAAAGGAAGAGCACCCATATTTGCATGCTGGACTCACAGCTCTATACCAACCCATGTTGCACTGGCCAGGCTCATTTATACAGAAGACCGGGCCATAGATCCTAACCTGAGTGGGGCAAAAACAAGAGGCACAGTCCACTAGGGCAGTATATTGCGTCCCCAAAAAAGTAGACAGTGATGTGGGGCCATAAAGTCATTTGAAGGCCTTGAAGGTTTGAGGGTCCCCCTCTATAGGTGCCTTCATCTATTTTAAAGGTACCTGTTATGGGCTGAATTTGTATCTCCTCAAAAGAGTATTTTGGAGTTCCAACCCTCAGCTAACCCCTGCACTTCGAATGTGATCTTATCTGGAGACAGGGTCCTTTCACGGAGATAATCAAGTTAAATGGGATCATTCTGGTAGGTCCTAATCCAAGCATGACTAGATTGTCCTTTAAAAGGACATCTGGGAGCACCTGGGTGGCTCAGTCAGTTAGTGTCTGACTAGATTTTCGAGCCAGGTCATGATCTCAGGGTCATGGGATCAAGCCCCCTGTCTCAGGCCCCCAGCCCAGTGTCTACAGTCTTCTTATCCCGCCTCCCTCTGCTCTTCCCCTGCACAAGCTCTCTCTTTCAAATAAATAGATAAAATCTTCTCTTTATAAAGGAGTGGGGGGACATTTGCTACAGGCACACAGGGACAGTGCTCATGTGAAGACAGAGGCAGAGATCAGGCGGTGCACCTACAAGCCAAGGCACACCAAAGATGCCAGTGAATCCCCCAGAAGCTGGGAGAGGCCTGGAACAGGTCCTGCCTCACAGCATTAGAAGGAATCAGCCCTGCCGACATCCCTGATTCTCGGACTTCTGGGTCCCAGAACTGGCAGAACTATTGTTGTTGTTTAAGCATTTAGTTTGTGTACTTTGATACCCACGGCCCTACAAACTAATCAGTACCATTTCCGACCTTTCTTCTTCCTGCTCTTTCTTCCAAGTATCCTTTCCCTGCATTTTGGGCTACTTCTGCTTCTGATCCAGACATAACCCACTTGGCCCATCTCCCTCTTTACTCATTCATTAACTCAACAAACATTCACAAGAGCACCTACTATAGGCCACAGTACTATACAAATGACATCAGAAGGCATAAAGGGCTCAGTGAGGTGCCGATATCCTATATGGCAAATGAAACAAGCCAAGCTGGGCAACAGTGCTGAAACAAGTTTGAAGAACCTACAAAATCATTCTGTTTTGAGAGTCCAAATATATCAAAATAAATCTGTATGTGATGACTACTAACTTATATTTTGTATAGTCAATTAATTATATACTTATCAGATAGTGAATACTATTATCGAATTAGTCTTATAGCCTATGGCTTATACGGATAATGACTTTGCATGCATATATACAAAACACCTCATGTTTCTACAGAACAGTAACTTAAGAAAGATCTGATTCGTGGTTTTTCTGTGTCTCAGAATAAAGCCCAAACTGGGGCAACGGGTGGCTCAATCAGTTAAGCGTCCGACTCTTGGCTTTGCTCAGCTCATGATCTCAGGGTCCCTGAGACTGACCCCTCTTCAAGCCCCTTGTAGGCGTCGGGCTCCCTGCTCGACAAGAGTCTGCTTTCCCTCTCCCTCTCCCTTGCCCCCACTCATGTACTCTCTAAATAAATAAATCTTAAAAAAAAGGAAAAGCCAAAATTGTGTTCACTGCCACCATTTTCCTTGAAGTTATTACCTAATTTTAATCATTACATAAAATGTGACACGAAAATATTTTAGAGTATTGGTTCCACAGACGGTTGTCCTACAATGTAGCATTAAAGTCACTAAATCCAATTTTTGGTTCACTGAGCAAGAAAGAAAAAAAGATTAGAGCCATAATCAATCTATGTACACAAAATAGAAAATACTTTATGAAAAGCCAAACCAAACTGGTTGCTAATAAGCTGGCTGGTGTATGAACAGCTGAAACCAGTGGTAACACAATGACGGAACAGAAGCACACATCATTATGTGAGAATGGTTAACCCTCTGTGGTTACTATTATACAAGTCACCTAAATGTCTAACGAGTATGAAGAACATGACTATAAAAGAAATACTTCATAACTCTTTCTAAACGTGTCGGGACGCCTGGGTGGCTCAGTCGGTTGAGCGCTGCTCTAGGGCTCAGGTCATGATCCCGGCTCCTGCTTTGCCATATTTCCAAGTACTCAGATGTTAGCTACCATGATTATATAAGACTGTCCAAGAAGAGAAAGAAGGAGAAAATAAATGTAGAAAAAATGGTAGCAAAAATAAGCATACCAAAAAATTCACATAAAATGTAAACAGGGACTAAACCTTAAATACTAAAAGGAATGAGTATTAGACTGGAAAAACCATCAAAATCCAGCTATATGTTGTTTACAAGAGACACCTGAAGCATTCAAAAACACACCAAAAGCTAGGTACGGGAAAACAGCACAAATTAGGGGGGCGGGAAAGGCAGGTTATAATAGACATGTCCGATGGAAACACAACTTAAGGCAAATGCAAATGCACTGGTGAGGTCAGAGATGCACCTTACATAATACTAAAAATAATAACCCATCAAGAAGAAGATACTTGAAGTCATTAACTAATAAATACTTAACAGTGTCTTGGAAATAAAAATCAATCAAATCCAGGGGAAACAAATGTGAAAATCCATGGACTTAGTGAGAAATTTCCTCACCAAGACTTTTATCATAAACGTGATTAATCAAGCAGACAAAAAAACTAAAAATAGAGGCTATTTATACAGTAACAGTAGCAAGCCTGGGCTAATAGATGAAGGTACAGGATCCTCCCAGCAAATAAAAACACATATTCTTCCAAAGAACAGTTAAACATTTATAAAATTGACCATGTACCAGCTTACAAAGTATATTTCAACAAATACCAAAATATTGATATCATGAAGACCATGTCCTCTGATCATACATAATTAAATCACCAACAATAAAAAGATGCATTAAAAGGTGCCATAGGTTTAGAATTTCAAAAATCACACTAAAAAAATCAAGGCTTAACAAAGAAATCACAATGAGAATCACTAAACATAACTGAGATGAAAAGCCACATAGAAGAAACTTGTAGCTGCTGTTAACACAATACTTAAGTTAGAGTCTTAATTTATTTTAAAACAAGAAAGTTTAAAAAGTAATGGGTTAGCATTAAACTTGAATAGCTAGAGGCAAATTAAAATAAAGAACACAATATAAACAGAAATTAATAAAACAGGAAAGCCAAATCCATATAGAGAGAAGCAAATGAACGCAAAGGCTGGTTCATTGAAAAGATTCAACAAAAATCTTTTGCAAGCCTAACAAAATAAAAGACCCACACAAATAATATTCTAAATTAAAGATCACAGTTTCAATTGTAAAAATAGGAAGTGTACAAGTAATATTTATACCAAATAAATTTGAAAGCTTAGTGAAATACTCTTTTCCAGAAAACATAAATTACCAAACCTAACTCAAGAAGAAACAGTCCTGAATATCACACTAAGTATTAAAGGAAACTAAACTGATAATAAAAGAACATCCCTATCCCCAGCCTCCAAGTCAGGAGGGTCAGGGGGTGGGGACAGGGAGACTCAAGCTCAGGCAATTTCATGGGCAAGGTTTACGCAAACCTTTAAGAACAGACAGGCTCTATCTTATAAATTTTTTCCTTAAAAAATACTTTTAACGAACACAATTCACAATAATATGCACCAATCTTAATATTATCACTCAATGAAATGTTGCAAATGTACATACACCCACATAATTACCAGCTGGATCAATACACATTTTTTTAAATTTCTTTTAAAAGATTTTATTATTTGAGAGGGAGAGAGCACAAAGGAGAGTGGGAGGGAGAGCAGACTCCCTGCTGAGCAGAAAGCCCAAGTGGGGCTCGATCCAGGACCCTGAAATCACCGACCTAAGCTGAAGGCCGACACTTAACCGACTGAGCGCCAGGTGCCCCAATACACATTTTCATTACCCCAGAAAGTTCCTTCCTTGCCTCTGTGTCAATCCCTTCCTTCCTTAAGGCAATTACCATTCCAATTTGTATTATCATGGACACATCTTCACTTCATATCACTGAGGATTGCTCTTCTTCTTATTTTTTCCTTAACATAATGCTCTTGCATGTATCAGGAGCTCTTTCTTTTTACTGCTATACAGCATTCACGCATCAGTATTTCTTTATCCATCCTCTCATTCGGGAAACATTTTGGGTTGTTTCTCAGTCTAAGACTATTATGAATAAAGCTGCTGTAAACATTCTCGAATGAGACTTTATGTGCACACTGAACTGGGTATATTCGAAGGAGAATCACTGGATCATAGGGTAGGTGTATTGTTTATCAGAAAACTGTAGCAGGTTCCCGTTTTGCACTCCAACGAGCATTGAGAGTTCCAGCTGCTGATACCCCACGTCTGTCACACTTAACACTTGATATTGCCAAGGAATGCAGGTGGTCTCCGTGAAGCTGGAAAGGGCAGTAAAAATGGATTCTCATAGAACCTCCAAAATGACTTTGTAATAGCACTCAAACGGTCTGAAGGGCAAACTGCTTTCGCTTGCTCACTCTTGGCTTGCTTGACCTAACTCCCTTGGTCTGTAGAACCAACCTCTTTAGTTTGCAGACCACGGCCTTCAGGAGTGAAGGACCAAACTTTCCCAGGAGACGGAAGGCCTGGCCACATTCAAAATCAGCTGCCACGACTGCCGCGTGAGTCTATTCAGGGCCCCTGCCGACACTGACTCTACCGCCTGAGCACCTGCTGCTCTGCATGTAGACCCATTCCTTCTCCACGCCTTCCCTCTAAAACCCCAGCTTGGCCTGGACAGGGAAGACGGTCTTTGAGGCGTCTGTCCACCTGCCTTCCAGGTTGCCAGCTTCCTGATTCAAAAAGCAACTTTCCTTTCTACTGTACTCTGTACTCTCAGGGTATTGATCTTTGACGCAGACAACCTGAGTTCTGGAACCGGTTCCCTGTCCGAGCATTCTCCCTAGAAGCTCAGGAAGGAATGCAGCCCTTCTGACATCTTGATTTTAGCTTAGCAAGACCATTTCAGACTTTCTGACCTCCAGAACTTATACGCAACAAATCTGTGTTATTTTAAGCCATACAGTTTGTGGTAACTCTGTTACAGCAGCAATAGGGAAAACTAATACAGCAAGTGGGGAATGGGAGATTTGTGCAATGAATATATTTGCATCCAGATTACATAAAAACTGCTATAAATCAATGAGATACTCTGCCCTCATTGTGCAGAAGATATGACAAGCAATTCACAAAGATGAAGGCTGAATCACCCTCATCATGAAAGATGTTCAATCTCCCTGGTAATTAGGAAAATGCAAATTAAAACAGTGTTATAGACTGGTTTTATCTTACCACCCCACCCTCACCCCCCAAATTCAGGATGTGCCAAGCCCTAACCCCAATGTAACTATAGTTGGAGATAGGGGCTTCAGGGAGGTAACTATGTGTTAATGAGGTCAGCCAGCTAGGCGCTCTAAGCGCTGACAGGTGTATTCATAGAGGAGGAGTCACCAGAAAAATCTGTTTCTCAGCATAAACACAGAGGAGAGGCTGCAGGAGGACGCAGAGGAGAGGCAAGCTACATTATGCCAGGAAGAGAGTCTCACCAGAATCAGCCATGCTGGTACCCTGACCTTGGACTCCTAGCCTTCAGAACTGTAAAAAAAAACAAAACAAAACAAAAACAAAACACAAAACAAAACAAAAACAAAACAAAAAACACAAAAAACCCCTCATTTCTGTTGTTTAAACTGCCCGTCCATGTATTATTCTGTTACGGCAGCCCAAGCGGCTGACTAATACAAACACTAAGATAACACTCCATGCTCCTTGGAAGCAAAAAGCCTTAGGGTCTGAGAATTTCAATATTTTATTATAGAAACAACACGGGAGGAATGTGTAAGGCAACTGAGTGAGAGTGGTAATGTAACTAACGAATGAGGGAGAAAGAAGATGGAAAGATGTTGCATAGGAGCTGTGTCCTCATCCAACAGCATAAAGCTAATGAATCTAAATTGACAAGCACTACTCTTTAGAAATGCAACAGTAACACCAGAATAATTCCACGATAATAGAAATGCATGAAAAGAATCAATGCAGTTGCACCTGAGTGGTCATAAATAACACTTGTTTCTCACAGTTCTCAAGACTGAAAGTCCCGACCAAGGTGCACAGATTCAGCATCTGTGAAAACCTACTTCCTGGTTCACAGATGGCTGTCTTCTCACTGTGTCCTCATATTGGTGCTGAGGGCCAGGGAGCTCTTTGGGGTCTGTTTTATAAGGGTACTAATCCCTTCTATGAGGGCTCTACCTTCATGACCAAGCATTGCCATACCATCACATTGGGGATTAGGTTTCAACATGTGAAATGGGTGGGAGAGAAATAAACAGTCTAGATGAGGAAGATGAGGAAGGCAGGGCTTCTCTCAGAAGGTCTTTTTATTCTCTGTTTTTCTAATTTTTCTAAATTTTTTTTTTAAAGATTTTATATTTATTTGACACAGGAGGAGCAGCCAGCGAGAGAGGTAAACAAAGCAGGGGGTGGGAGAGGAGAAGCAGGCTCCCAGCGGAGAGTGTTGATGGGGCTCGATCCTGAGACGCCGGGATCACGCCTGAGCTGAAGGCAGACGCTTAACGACTAAGCCACCCAGGTGCCCCTATTCTCTGATTTTAAAATTATGGATTCTTTTGAATTTTTTTTTTATTTAGTAGAACAGAACCAGTCAGAATTCTGTTCCTAAGCTACGATAGGGACATGAAGGAGGCTGTCCTTTTTGGGAACATGCGTGTATTTACAATGAAGCACTTGAAGGAGCAGTATGCGCATGGAAGGCAAATACAAAAACAGGGAGCAGAGGGAACTCTAAGTCCCTTCCTTCTGAGCGCAGAGTGACATCAGAAGGCCCCTGCCATTATCACAAATGCTTTCACCATCACTTTCAAGCTCTGAGTATGGACTCCTGATGTAACTCTGAACAAGCTGTTGGCTCTTGTAGTCTCGTGGCTTAAACACAATGTCTCTGAATGTCTCCCTTGTCGGATGAGAATCAGTGGCCCCACCTTCCGGCACATCCCAACTTCTCAACTGATGCTTTCACAGCAGTCCAATCAGCCAAAGAGCGACATTGCCACACAGAAGCTAATTTCAGGCCACAAGCTAAAGACAAAAACATCACCCATTTTTCCATTAAAAGTAGCAGAGTGAGAAGTCTTTCAACAGACAGCATTACATGATTGGTTAGAGCATGCATTGTGCGGAGCCGATAGACCTGGGCTGACCCCCTGATGTCTCATTTACTAATGATGTGACCTTGAGCAAGTCGCTCTCTTTCCCTCATCTGTGAAAGGGGATAACACCTGACCTCAGAGGTTGGGGGAGAGGGTGGTGGGGTGCCACCACGTTAGAGCCTTGTTGACCTGGCAAATCTAGTGCCACGGATCCTCACCAAAAAAAGATCTTAGGATTACCCTGCAAACAATCAAGCACAATGTCTCTGGGAAGTGAACAAATCAGCACAGGAGTAAGGGGCAACAAAGGTAGTACTGCCATGTGTTCTTTGAACTAGAACTTTCTTTTCAATTTGGTAAAAACAAATAGTTTCCATTCTAAAAAAAAAACAAAACAAAAACAAAAAAACACGTGCCTGGCCTTTGCTAACATCACAGCTAGTTTATGGGTGACCCTGCTGTTCTTTGCTAGTGATGAGCATGTAAACACTGAGACAGGAACTAGAGGCTGCATTGGAGATATAATCAATTTTAATCACTGATCTTAATAAAAACTAAATATTAAATTCAGGAAAATGAAATAAAAAGCACTCACTATTGACATTCCAAAGTTGAATAAATCTCAGTTTTTGTTCCCTTATTTCCAGACCACTAGTCTAAAAGACAGCGTGCGATGAAACCTTAATTCCGGTTATCACAGGTATTGAAAGAATTCCTGAGATGTGCCTAAGTCCTCAGTCACGGCCGGCATTTGCAGAGCATATCACAGGCGCCAGCACAGGCGCTAGATGCTAGTGACACAGAGGGGAGACCCAGAGCTGCTCAGCTAGTGCCCAGTGCAGCAACACTCACCCTGGGCATGACGGTGGCACAAAAGATGGAATGAGCAGAGCCCCGGCAGGGAAGTGTCGCAGTTCTGGGAAGACACTCGAGGCTGGAACATGGGAGGAGGAGCAAGCACTTCACCAGGCGGGAAGGTGTGAAGGTTTGTACCCTCAGCCACAGATGGCCAGAGAGCAGAGCAGGTCACTGAGGTCAGGGAGGACTCTGAGATTCCTGGAATAGAGGAGTCCTAGGGCCACATTTTAAAACGAAGATTAGAGAACAAATCTGTTTTTAGAAGGAGTGTTTTAGCAGCACTGGGGATAATAAGGGAGAAAGTCTGGAAACAGGCCAGCTAGGAAATTCTGGCCCTCAGTCAACTTAAGAGCTATAGGGGACCATGGCATTGGCGGGGGAGCGTGTTGGCGGTGTGCCCTGGGTGAGGACAGACAGGAATGGACATGACAAATAAAAGCTTAAGGCTAAATGAGGTTCAAGGACCTCCACACTTGAGAATTCAGGAAAAAGAAAATCTATGTTTTTGGAAATCTAAGAATGAGAATGGACTAGAGACAAAGAATGAGGTTCAAGTCATATTAAATTAACACAACTGCATGTTCAAGTGCCAGCCTTCATCATGACACTGGACATAACAACAAATCTACAGCCACAACTACTACCCTTTTACTTTTCTGGCGCCCAACACGTGTGCCTCAAGTTATCCCATGCAGTTCTCTGACACCGCAAAGTAATGTATCATCAGTCCGGTTTCGGTTAGGAGAGGAAAGGATCTGCTGGGATAACGCCCACTAAAAGAATTTAGCGTGCTGCCTGGACAGAGCAAACCTGCACTGATGTTAACTTATCCATATTAACCATTAGAGCTCTCCAGCAAACTTGAAATAACACTTTATTCTCCTCCAAATGCAGCCAATCCTTTAGTGTTCAATATGAATTTCAATCCTTCTCCTTACTTGAATTTAGCAAAATAACAAATCACCCCCTTAATCTCCAATTGTTTATCAAGTACCGATTATATCAGCCAGCACTAAGGAATAAAAATCAAGGTTAAAGCTTATGCCTGACCACACACATGGATTACAATTTAGCAGGAGATCAGAACTGCATGCCCTGTTCTTGAAACTCCAAGTTCAAAACTCCCAGGGAGAAGTGAATTCTTCCAAGCTGGAAGAATCAGAGCAAGCTACGGTGGATGAAGATAAACTGGTTCTTAGAAGGAGGAAAAGAATTGAACAGAAGAAGGCAAGGGAGGTCCTGGTCTGCACAGAAGTGCTGGCATACGCAACTAATCAGAAAGCATATCCAGAAGTGAACCCAAAGCGTTGCTCATTTTTTTTTTACAACAAAAATGCATTAAGTAGCCCTTGGTGTGGGATCAAATGAAGTCAACGAAGAAACAAAAATATTAGCTACTATACTTCTGGAATCAAGGCATTTATAAAGCTACTTCTAGAAACTCCTTACAAACAAAATCCTGGGGAGAAGCCCAAAGAAGAGCACATGAATGATACCAGGTGTATTAACTACACGATCAGATGCTCAACAACTGCTAATAACACTATCGCCGAGTGCAAATCCCAAATGGAATACTACACTAAGACCTCAAATCCACACTCAAATGTACTTTATCCTTTGTCTTTCCTCTGCATTTTATGCTGCCATTTCTCCAAAAAGAGAAAATAAGGGAGGAAGTCTCCTCTCAAGATTATGATGTGAAACAATTTAAGGTTATCATTTGAAGCCATGAAAGGTCACAAATTGCTTAACAAATGTATAACACAGGAAAATATTCTACATTGGTAAACTAACAACAACAGTATCGAGTCATTTTCTACTTTCTTACAAAGTGTTAGCTGCAAAGTGACAAACAACTTTTTCAATGCATTGATTATCTCACTTATTTCCTGAAAAGGAGAACAGTTTTAAACCCTTCTGTGTTTTGAGAACAAAAAGAGAGAGATGGATTTTATTTGAAATAAATATAGAAAATGACTGGACTCACCTCAAAATATTAAATCAGCATTAATTCCCAGGACCAACATGTAATCGCATTGTGCTAGTACACTCTTTCAACGTTAATTTTCTAAGGCATGAGCCAGAGAAACTAAATGAGGAACTAGCCATGAACGAACCAGGTCAAGAGAGCACTTCCTAGGGGATGGGCTGAGCGCTCAAGCCAACAAACAGCCAACCTGGGAGAACAGCCCTAAATTATAACCAACACTCAGCATACAGTCATCTTTCTGATATTTCCTATTAACTTCTAAGCATTAACCACAAAACATAACGACTCTTTCTGAACACAGGAGTAAACACTCCCATGGGATGAGGAGCAGACTCATAACAACTTTACTAGTGAGCCAATATTTTTAGAAACAAAAATCAAAACTCTTTTGAAAGTATCGCTGCAGTCCTAGGTTTTATGGCAGAAAATACATGTTTTATTTATTTTTTTAAAAGATTTTATTTTATTTATTTGACAGAGACAGCCAATGGAGAGAGGGAACACAAGCAGGGAGTGGGAGAAGAAGCGGGCTCCTGAGTGGAGGAGCCTGATATGGGCTGATCCCAGAACGCTGGGATCACGCCCTGAGCCAAAGGCCAGATGCTTAACGACTACGCACCCAGGCGCCCATGTATTTATTTTTTAAGATTGTATTTATTTAAGTAATCTCTACATTCTATCCCACGTGGGCTCGAACTCACAACCCGAGACCAAGAGTCACATGCTCTTCTGACTGTCAGAGCCAGCCAGAGCGCCCTGGTTTTATGTATTTAGCATTTAGCACTTTAATTCTATTGCTATTTCTAATCTCTACAGACCTGTAAATCTGCTTTGATGCAATAGTCGGCTTTGTACATTAACCCAGAGATGATGATACAATGGAAAGAAAACAGGTTGAGCTTGGGTCAGACCCGACTTCCACGGAAGACATTTCACCTCTGTGACCGATCTGGAGTTCAAAGTGAGAAACACCAGACAAATCAAATGCTCCACTGAAACCTACTGCTGAGGTCGCCCACTGCCTTAACACAAAAATAAGACCCCATTCTCTTCCCACCCATCTTCAGTCTTCTATTCAAAATAATTCAAGATGAGGTCTCTATTCTCAACTCTTAATATAAGAGACACTTTAGAAAATAAAAGTTCACTACTTCTTAAATCTGGATCCTTCCATTTAAACCCTCACTTGGGTATCTAATTCTCTGCACCAGTCACTGTTACTTCAAGAATTCCTAATAAATGTTTCTGACCCAAGGTCTCCAATGAGTTGAGGAACCAGGCACTTTCTGATCCCACCTTTCCTCATAAAAGACACCTAGGACACAGATGGGAAGGGAGATGGATTAAAGGGAACAAACCCCAAAGATCTGAAAAGAGCTGTATTCCAGGTTAACTTCTCCCACAGAGCGTTATTCACTATTCCAATCACAAGAAGAATTCACTGATGCTTCCCAACAGCATCACAAGTCACCCAAGAGCACCCCTTCCCAGCCACGTGTGCCAGCTGACAGAACCCCAGCCCTGGGACATTGCGCACAAAACGCTCCTTCCAGTGGTCTTTGATACGGAGTTCTGGCCAGTGTGCACCTCCGGGTGGGCAGTGATCGCGATCGCAGCACAAGGACCGACTCTGTAGGAGCCTAGGGGCTGAAGAACCACAGGCGCGCAGCTCTGTCGCCAGCTCTCAATCCCGTGGAGACAAAGAGCTCTACCAGCGATCTCTGAACAGAAGGGCTGGGCCAACTGCTGCTTTTCACGCGGATGGAAGGGTGAATTCTTACTGACTTGTTTCCACTCTACCCACCATAAAGCCTAAGACCAAACCTCAAAATCAAGACAGCTATGCTAAAATACCAGTCCACAAACACTAATGGAAGCTTCTTGCTCAGGGGTAGTGTACAGGCTTCTCCTCTTTGTCCTCTAAAGACCACAAAGGCACGGCGTTCCTTGCCGGCTTCGGCTCGGCGGTCTGGCCTCGTCCTCGGTCCTCAGGTTAGGACCCTACCGCCGGGCGCTGGCGCACTGGACGTTGCGGGGAGGCGGCAGGTCTACGAGCAGGCTCAGACTGACGAGCGCAGGGCGCAGGCGACCTGTACTTGGGGTCCGGAGGTGCTGAAAGGGTGCAAGACAGCGGACGCCCGCCGACCCGCAGGTCCCGAGGAAAGTGAGGCAGAGCGGACCGTGCGTCCAGGCTCTGCAGGGATCAGGGCTCCCGGCCGTGAGTCGGGGCTTCTCGGAGGCTCTGAGCTGGCTGGGGGTCGGGCGCCCGTAGTGCACCTACCTTGGCGCGCTTTCAGCAGCAGCGTGTTGGCCACGAGGTTCTCAAGCTCCACCGCCCGCAGACGCCGCCGCCGCCGCCGTCGCCGCCGCCGCCGCCGGGATCCGCGGGCGCGAGGAGGCGGAGGAGAGGCGCCGCCACCTCCCGCGCATTGCTCGCAGGACGCCACCTGCCCCGGCGACCCGCGCGGGGTCCGGGAGCTGCCCGCCGCCGCCGCCGCCCCTCAGCTGTGGTGGCCCTGCCGCCACCGCTGCTCGCCGCCGCCGCCACGACCACGGCCACGGCCACCACCCGCGGCGCCGCCTCCTGGCCGGTCTGCGACGCCGCCGCCGCCGCCGCCGCCGCTTCGGCCGCTGCTGGAGCTGGCGCCGGCGCCGCCCAGGGGAGTCCTCGTCCTCGAGGCCCGGGCCTCCGGGGGCGTCGCTGGGGCGAGGGGAGCTGGCGGTGCGGTCGCCGGGGGACTCTGCGCTCACCGCCGCCGCGCCGGGGCCCGGGCTCTCGTCATCGCTCGCGCCTGGCACGGGCAACTCTCTCCTCAGTGCCCGGCTCCCCGGCCGCCCGGAGTCTCCGCCAAGCCCCACCTCAGGAAGGGGCTCACCAGCCGGGGCTGCCCCCCGGCCCGGCGGCGGCGGCTGCTACTGCGGCCGCCGCCGCCGCCTCCGCCTACTCGCACGGCGGCCGGCTCCTTCCAACGGCTTCCCAGAAGAGGGAGCCCGAGCGCTCCCCTCGCCGCCGCACCCTGAGGCGGCTGCGGCGCGGCGCGGCGCGGTGCACTACCGCTCCCAGAGGGCCGCGCGCAGGCAGGAGGCGGTGCGTCGGAAGAGCGTGGCCTCCTGGGAGTTGTAGTCGCTCGCCTGTAGGTGCGTAGGCTAGCTTGCTGGTCGCGTGTAGTTCTCGCCGGCTCGGTTCTCGCGGGACGAGGACGGGGCGGCTCCCCGGTGTCCGCACGCGTTTCTGGAGGAAGCGCGCCGAGCGGCTGGCGGAGTGGAGCTGCGAGCTGGTGGGTGCGCCATGGGAAAGGCCACGCCGGCGGCGGCGCGCTGGAAGGGCCCCGGGGCCCCGGCGGGGGCGCAGGGCGGCCGCGCGAAGCCCAACCCCAACCCGTTCGAAGTGAAGGTGAACCGACAGAAGTTCCCGGTGCTGGGCAGGAAGGCGCGCCACGCCGTGGGGCAGCCCGGGGTGTCGCGCGCGCGGGCAGTGCAGAAGGTAAGGGGTGGGGGCCGCGCCGCGGGGACCTGCCGGGACGGGGGGCGGAGGGGTGTCCGGAGAGCGCCGGGGCCCTGGGGTCCCCGCAGCGTCCGGTTAGGATGGTGCGTGGCCCGGCCGGGGGTCGTGCGTCCCGCGTGCCGAGCGCCAGTCCCACCGATTTTCTCTGCGCGCGCTGCAGGGAGTCGGCCCGGGAAGCTGGCGCCCGGCGGACAAGCGACGCGCGTGTGCTCCTGCCCCTCCGTCCCGCGGGGCGCAGGTGCACGCCTCTTCCAGCCTGTCCTCGCGGAGACTTGGAGCCTCTGGTCCAGGGGCCGCCCATCCTTTTCTTCGCAGGGTAGGGGTGTCATGGATGTTGGGAGAACAAGTGCATCTCTCCTAAGCACAGTACCGTGTCCCTCGCGGGGAGACTGAAAGGCCACCTTGTGTGCTTACGGTCCCAGAGTTTTCTGCCCCTTTCGGGCTCCGTTCAGATGGCATTCCTTGTGCGGCCTCCGAGACGCGTTCTTCCGTGTAACAATGTTTGTCGTTAGTGTGAGGAAGACACATTAGTATCCTATTGAAAAAATATTAAGGTGGGTGGAAAAGTTAGGGCACAGAAAGGACCTGCACGTTTTCCAGGGGTCAGCTGACGGCTGGGCTTGCAGTCGGTTTGAACGTCTCTGAAGCCTGAAGCTCTCTTTTAGCTGCTGGGAGATCCAGGTCAGGGAAGACTTGACCCCACCTTTCTGGGCCTGCTGTCCGTGTTCTGCCGAACAGGGCGCTATCCAGTCCTTTGAACTGAACGGAGTGTCGGCCCTACTGCAAGGAGCTGACAAGACAAACTTACATGGGAGGGGCTGCTGCTGATGAGGCCCCTGGGGTGGGGGGTGCTCTAGAGCAGCCCCGTTTGTTTCCACCAGCTAAGTGTGTTTTCTCATTTCTGGAACGGGGATAATAATATCCACCTTCCCCTAATGGTCGTCGTAAGATTAAATAGCACGTTTAGCCTGTACTGAGTGTTGTCTAAACACTAGCTATTCTTAAATTTCTCAGCTTGTCACTCAGACCCCTTCAAAATCTGGCTGCAACCATTGTCCTTGCTTTGCCTCTTGCAACTTGGTTTGTCCAAAAAGTCCCATCTTATCCCCCCAAGTCCCTCAGGGGCCAGCACAGGTCACCACTTCTGATACTTTCCCAAGCCCTACGGCCCAAATAGGCCAGGTTGCTCCTGCCTGTGGTACCTGACAGATTCACCTGCATGCTCTGTGCTGAAGGCCTGCGGGGAATGGCCTGGAGGCAGCTGTTGGTGCCTCCTCTGATCCCCGGTGCTTTGGGGGCTCCAGTCAGAAAGTGTGACAGGAAATCAGAAACTCCTTCATATAGGGAGTCACTGAGCAAAGTGTTATAGGTGGGGACGAAGGCACGTTGTCTCCTGTCACGGAGTGTGTGGCACAGCATGGGGTGGGAGAGCTCAGAGCTGTCCAGAGGGGACTCAGGTCATCCAGGGCAGTTAGAGTGTGTGGTGTGTGTCAGGGCACACAGGGCCGCAAGGTGGGCCTGGTCTTCTCATTGGTGACAGTCCCTCAGAAGTAAATGTGCTGTCCTATGTGTCTTCTGCTCCAGTCAGTGGCAGTGCTTTGGGCAGTACCCATGTGCACCCCGAGACTGTAGGTGCGGTCCCAGTGCCAGCCCGTGGTGGCTGGGCCTTATTGTCCTCCTTTCTCACACAAGTGGTGAGATAACCAGAGTTGACGTGTCTGTCATTCCTCCCAGTGGAACAGACATTGTATCAAGAAGTGTAAATTGAATCCTCACTGTCAGCCTTATGAGGGAAGTACAAGTATTATCCCTGTTTATACATGAGAACACGGAGGCAAGGAACCGTTCCAGAACTTTCTTCAGGTCAGGAGTGAGGGAGCCGAGACCCAAACCCGGAGTTGAGTGTGTAACACACAGCATTACCCTGGCAATGCCCAGCTCTGTCCTGAGGCATCCTGCGTAAATTCTTGTGGTCCCGTAGCAACGGCCGGTGGGAAGTGCTACCGCTATTTCCCTCTTACAAGGGAGGCCTCTGGGGACAGAGAGGCTAGGTGCCCCCCAGAGTCCGAGCTGTCACACTCATGACCGCACCTCCCAGGCTTCACGCGCGTGAATGACCACGAAAGTGCCGTGGGTGGTGGTTTGGGGTCACAGTAACCTTTAGCGAGTAGACAGATCTGCAGATCTGGAATCCAGGAGGAGCAAGGATCGACTGTATACATATGCAGGCACCCGTGTGACAGAGAAGTAGGCAATCCTACTAGAGTCTCTGGGTAATTGGTTGTGACATTGTAGTTGACGTGCATGGCGTCCTTTTCGCCTCCTTGTTCTTTTTCCTTCCCCTCAGCTAGGACCTCAACTCCTCTGGCGTCTCGGCCCGGCAGGCGACTTCCGAGGGCTCATCATTCTGCTCCCTTTGGTTGCTACTGTTTTTCTTTAACCTCTGGTACTGGGCACGGAGGTCCCAAGGCGTGCCCTAGAGAGCCCCCCAAACTCCAGATACAGTCCTCTGCCTTTGTGTATGGGGGCGACCCCGCTTCCTCGGTCACTGAGAGCCGTCTTTCCAGCCAGTAGATAGCCCTTTTTTTGACTCTTGGTGTCAGTGGCCTAGGGCGTCCAAAATGGCCAGGTGGCAGTGGCGTCTTACAATTCACTGGAGCCACCGTGTGTCCCCCTGTGGGAGCATTTCCTCTTTAGGGACCAAGATCGCCAAGCCATCGGAGCTCAGAGTTGCCAGGACCGTGTGAGATTTTTCTGTGATCTGTTTTCCAGCGCACCCAGACATTACTGAAGGAATACAAGGAACGGGATAAGTCCAACGTCTTCACAGATAAGCGCTTTGGGGAATACAGTAGCAACATGAGCCCGGAGGAGAAGATGGTGAAGAGGTTCGCCCTGGAACAGCAGGTATGCAGGACGATGGGAGGAGGGTCTGATGCCGCAGTTTTACCCAGAAGTCCAGCACCGGGAGGCGGTTGCCCCATCGTTCACTGACACCTGTGTGGGCGCTCCCCCACAAGGTACAGTGGCGAGTGCTGTGCCTTGTCTGGCTACGAGCCGGGTGGAAAAGTACCTTGACTCGAGGACACGGCAGCGCGGACGCAGCCGTGCTCTGGACTGGGGTGCAGCCCATGGCTCGGTCGGGTGGAGAGCCAGCCGGCTGTGGAACACCGGTGTGATCTAGCAGGGGCTCGGGCTGGCCCACTGATTCGTTTACCTCCCGCAGGTTCTGTTTCTCTCTGGGTCGTTGCTCAGATGACCCAGAAAATCTGATGTGCTTGGGCAATTGTTACATTACACAAATAGTGAAAAAATAACTGGGTTTTGCTGTTGAATGGATTGGAAATTTTAGGAAACTGATTTTTTTTTTTTCTGTCAGCGGCAACATGAGAAAAGAAGCATCTACAACCTAAATGAGGGTGAAGAATTAACTCATTACGGCCGGTCTCTGGCAGACGTCGAGAAGCATGATGACATTGTTGATAGTGACAGTGACACTGAGGAACGCGGAACGCTGTCTGGTAAGGGCTGGGAGCAAGGGGACAGTCTGCTGGTTTCGTTTTCTGTGCCTTTTCTTTGCACGGTTCGTCATTGAGACTTTTCGTGCATGCTTGCCTGTTAAACGTGGCCCCTTACGTGGTCCTAACTCTCTGTGATGAAGGTAAGCGCTTGGTACCTTCGTGCTGACAACCTGGTCTTCGCAGGGCGAGTGGCCTCGGCCTTATCGGCACAAGAGGCTGTGATGCCCAGGTGACTAGGTGAGAAGTCGGGTTCCATGTGTTCCTAGTGTTGGGTCTCGGGGGCTCAACGGTTCATTAGAGATTTCCTGGCATCCTTTGATTCTCGTTATGAGGTAGGTAACTTAGAAAAGAAAAGTTCTTTTGAACATACGTGTATTTGTTATAACTTTATAAATGAGTCCTCAGGAAACACGTTGTGTTTTGTCCGGGTGCGTGATGTGGTGTCCTTCCCTAGGGTAGGACAGGTTCGTCATAAAGGTCGACCCTGTCAGGTAGCTCTTACCTCATTGTGATGGAGTGTGGGAGGGATCAGGGTTCCCAGGGTTCCAGTGGGAGCACCTGCCAACCTGGGACTGCCAGTCACTGAGACGGGCTACACCGTGACATATGCCGGCTTTGGGCAATTTGAAATGCTGCCGGACATCCGGGGGAGGCCTCGAGTCCCGGGAGCTGCAGCCTTGGAGGTGGGAGGCAAAGAGCGGGTGGAGCATCGGGGGCTGCTGCTGGGTCCTGGGGCTCAGGGGCCGAGCTGCTGGCGGTAGGAGCTGTGAGAACTGGTGAATCCACCCCCGAGGGGAGGCAGGAAGCCAGGGGAAGCGATGGAAGAGTTGGGGAGAGTCAGGACTGAAGGCAGGGTTCCAGGAGCTGGGGGGCGTGGGGGGAGGGTGGTCAGGAGTCTTCAGCAAGAGAGAAATCCGATAATGACCCAGTAGAACGAAAGAAGCTCATTGGGGCAAAGGCAGTTGAGTTGCTTAGGTCATTTCCTTGAGTAGATGGGAATGGACGGTCCAGCCACTTGAGCCCCAGGGCTGCTCTGGGGGGGCTGCGGGGGGCAAGGCTTCTAGTTTCCTCAGCTGAGAGCGGGCGGGAGTGGAGCGCCCCCGGCCCTGGAGACTCCCTGCCAGGCGGCCTCAAGAGCCTGGCCAGAGTCGGTGGTTCAGTCCACCGCCTCTCCGTCCTGCACACACACCCGCCTGCGCAGTGTGGCAGGGAATGGGGCCAGGGCTGTGGGCCTCGCTGTGGGAAAGCAGCCCGAATGTTCTGTTGCTGTTACTGGCAGGAGATTTGGGGGTTTTGCTCCCCTTGTAACCCTCCATTGTCTCATCTGAGATACCGGGTTTTTTAAGGTTTCTGTCCATTCCCAAGTTGATGATTCCAACATGTTTTCTCTCTTCTGCCACGGTAACTGGGGCCGGCTAAATGCCACGGGCTCTTGGCGCTGGTGCAGGTTCCTGCCCTCAGGACCTTTCAGCCTCCGAGCCCCTGCCCGGGGAGGCATGAAGGACACGGGTTCTCACGTG
The DNA here is from genome assembly GCF_017311325.1 of Ursus maritimus. Classification (NCBI taxonomy): domain Eukaryota; kingdom Metazoa; phylum Chordata; class Mammalia; order Carnivora; family Ursidae; genus Ursus; species Ursus maritimus. The sequence continues at coordinate 80,309,951 of NW_024426996.1, forward strand.
GCCTCATCCTGGACTCTCTGTCCTGAGACTCAGAATCCAGCCTGTTTTACCGCGTTTGCGGATCGTTCATGAGATTCGAACGCAATTAGCAAGTAGATCCTTGGTGTTTCCAGGTGTCGGGTCTCAGTCAGGTGGTATTTTATGGCTCTGGGTTTTCTCGGGGTGGTTCGTCCTGGGGATTTCTTAAGTGCCACTGTACCTGTGGTCTCGTGCAGCTCCGGTGCGGGAGAATGTTTTTTGGTTATGGAGCTTGTTCTCAAGTCTGCAGTCAGATGACCGTTGGCGGCCCAGGGCCGGAGCCACCAGCACCGGCTCCACAGACGCCTCTTCTGCTCTTTGTCCCCAGCCGAGCTGACAGCTGCCCATTTCGGAGGCGGTGGCGGGCTCCTTCATAAGAAGACCCCGCAGCAGCAAGGAGAGGAGGGAGAGAAGCTGAGGTCACGCAGAGAACTCATCGAAGAGCTCATTGCAAAGTCCAAGCAGGAGAAGGTGTGTTGGCACTCGTGGCGCTCCGCCCCAGGACCCTCACCAAAACAACTGCATTCCTGCATGGCCGGCTTCTAGGAAGTATCTAGGATTTCACCAGACGGCCACGTCACGTGGCCAGCCGTCTACCCTTGTGGGCCAAAACAACTCTGGGGCTTTTTTCCCTTGTATGTGTTGAGGCTGTATTTAAGATTTCCTGTGAATTTAATAGAAGCATTCCTTTTGAATAGGAATATTTTCAGTCTCATCTTGCATATACTTCTCGTGGTCTGTTGTGTTTGGGGGGCTGGGGGTGTTTCTGGTTGGTCGGTTTTGTGTGTTGACATGTGCCGCGTCTTTACTACCAGCACTGCTTGGAGTATCTAGGTAACAGCCGGCAGCCGGACTTAGTGCTGCGTGGTGAGACTTTGTAGCTTCGCGCTCTGGGGTGTCTCTGTTCTCCCGCTATGTGACGTGTTGACTGGCGAGTGTGGCTGCTCGCTCACGGCTCCACGCTCGTGGCGTGCGTCACATCTGCTCTGTCTCCGCAGAGGGAGAGACAGGCACAACGGGAAGGTGCCCTGGAGCTCACAGAGAAGCTGGATCAAGACTGGAAAGAAATCCAGACTCTCCTGACACACAGAGCTCCCAAGTCTGAGAACAGGGATAAGAAGGAGCAGCCCAAGGTGGGTATCGAGTTGACTGCACCTTTCTGTGGGGAAATGGTGGAGGCCAGCGTCCCTTCCGGCCTGTTCCTTGATGTGGACAGCCGTCCTCCTGTTCTCTTCGTTCCTGTGTCTTCCAGTGAGCTCTCGTGAGTTTTCGGATACGTGTGGTGTCTGTGTAGAGCTAGACAGAAAGAGACTTCAGTCTCTACTCCTAGATAATTAAACTAAAGAAAATGGTTGTTTCTGGTATGAGAAGTCCTTTGAGAGAAGGCCTTCTTCAGACGGCGTTTGACCTTTCCTGTTGCATGTCTGCACGTCTGTATACGTGGTTGCTGAGGTTTCCTTCCAAACAGCGTGTGGCTCCTACCATATCCTTTTTAGTCTAAATTGTTGGAAAAGCTGCATTCCTGTGTGTCTGGCTTCTAGGAAGTATCTAAGATTTCACCAGATAGCCACGTCACATGGCCAGCCGTCCACCTTTGTGGGCCACTGGCACTGTTGCTGCCACCTTTACCCCAGCCCGTTTTGTGGGCTTCATGCCTAATGAGCAGTGTTCAGTTTTGTGAAAGCAGGTATGTTTTGAGAAGAATTTCCCTGGTGTGAAAAATCCTGTGTGATGAGAACCGTTTTCTTTCAAGAAGGAAGACTTGGATATGGTTTGGCTCCCTCCTTCGTGCTGTCCAGACATGACTGGATAGGCAGGAAGCTGCCTGCACAGATCGTTTAAAAAGAAAACCTAAAAGTGGAAAGTTTCTTATTTCTGCCCTAGCCTGACGCGTATGACGTGATGGTCCGTGAGCTGGGCTTTGAAATGAAGGCCCAGCCCTCCAACAGGATGAAGACGGCAGAGGAGCTGGCGAAGGAAGAGCAGGAACGGCTCCAGAAGCTGGAGGTGCGTGTGCGACCGCGATGGTGCCACAGGGCCCAGCGCCACTCGGGGGCTGTGCAGGATCTGGGTTTGAGGCCTCTCTTCTCCGTTTTGTGAAGTATGGGCTGCAGGTGTGGTGTTTTAACAAGGAAATTTTCATAGACTATTTAAAGTTTACGTGTCTTTTACTGTAAGTTCCTTTTTTTGATTATAAAAGCAAGAAAAATGCAGATGATACCCCAAACGTACCACATAATGAATGTTTGCTCTAATCCCTTTACCTCAAAGCAGCTGCCGACAGTATCGTGCACTCTGCCTTCCCGACTCCTTCTCTGTGCCTTAAAAAAGGCTTTTAAAATTTCATTATATTAAAACAAAAATGAATGTTGGCACTCTGTTCTGTATCTGGCCCTTTGGTCCAGCCCCACCTGGGCCTCTTCCCTGGCTCGAGGCCTGTGTGCAGACAGCCTTGCGGTTGGGCCCCTGGCTCAGCTGCACGGACCTGTCCCCCCCGTGCCGTGCCTGCCCTCTCCTGTCACTGCGCGGCAGGGAGCAGAGTCTGCACAGCTCGGCCAGAAAGACCTTGGAACGACGGGCTTGCCTTCCCGGTGACTAGACCGCACTTGTGCCATGGTTTTAGTTTCCATTGGTGTGCGGCGAGAGGTGTCGCGTGTGACGCTTCCCTGGAGCCCACGCGCTAGGCAGAAAGCAGGCGCGGAGCCCCGGGTCTGGGACCGCAGCCCGCAGGAGGGCAGGGCCGGTGTGCCTCCCGCAATGCGCCTCCTTCCCGCCCAGGCTGAGAGACAGCGGAGGATGCGCGGCGAGGACGAGGGCGGCGATACTAGAAAACCAAAACACCTGTCCGCAGACGACTTAAATGACGGCTTCGTTCTGGACAAAGACGACAGGCGCTTGCTTTCCTACACGGTAAGGGGTTTGCCTTCGCTGGCGTGCTTGCTCTCTGAATTCCAAAGCACGGTTTCTGGTATCTAAGGTTCATCCCAAATGGAAAGCGTGAATGTCTGAAACCTTACCCGTGTGCTCTGCGTCGGGGAGCGCGTGGCGAGTCCATCCCGTGCCTGCGGGCAGGCTGCCTGGAGAGGGGCACCAGCCTTGTGCTGTGTCCTTGCTCGCCAATTTCGGCTGCTTCCGCTCCTGAGCGTGTGGTTCTCTGCAGGCCCAGCACTGCTGTTGAGGGAACCAGTAAAATAATTGAGCTTCTAAAAACTTTGTAAGGTCTACACCCTTGCCCCTTCAGAGTGAATCCAGGTGTGTTGAGCAGAAGAGGATCCGAGGTGCAAGGCGCTCACAGAACACTGGGGTATTTGGCAGGAGAGCGTAGTCAGGGGTTACCCCCAGGTGTTAAGGTCCCAGAGCCTCCAGGTGCAGCCCAAATGTCAGGAAGGCCCTGCTGACTCACCGTTTTGCAGCCCCAAAGCCAGTGGCGGGAGGCCGCAGACACAGCCGCTGGAGCCCGTTGGTACCGGGGCACCTTCCACACCTTGGGTTCCTGCTGCTCTGTGGCAGAGCCTGGCCTGGAGCCCTGGCGGCAGGCATTGGGAAGCTGTTCCCTGGCCTGTTGGCCCTTGAGGCCCCAGAGCACGCTGAGGCAGGGCATGGAGCCGGTGCGGAGGACGGCACTCGGCGCTTGTGTTCCTTGAGTGTGCAGCGTTCGACGTAGTTACAGGGTGTTCCCGGGGCACTGAGGCCTGTGGTCCCCGTTCTCCAGGATGGAAAGATGAGCATCGGGGAAGACCAAAGCGGAGAAGCCAGTGACGGCGAGAGCGAAGAGGAACAGGGTGAAGACCTGAGCGAGGAGGACCCAGAGGACAGCAGTGACCCCGATGGGCACTCAGACCTGGAATCGGACATGGAGAGCGAGGACTGTGGGCGGCCAGACAGAGAGCCACGGCAGGCCCCGGGGAAAAGGATGACAAGTGGTCACAGAGCTCGCGGAGCTACCAGGACTGAGCTGCCCTATACATTTGCGGGTAGGCAGACACTGGGTTTTCTTATGTGTTGGAATGACCTCTGTGACCTGGCGACAAGTCTGCCTTGCTAGGGCCACATCTGTGGAGTGGGGACCAAGGGTGTACTTCTGGGCATGTGGACACGTGCCCGCCCAAAACGTCTGGGCTCATAATGGGCACGGTCCTGCTCTGCGGTGTCTGGTCAGTGTTAGCAACCCTCTGTGGTGTGACTACAGACAGTTTCATGGGCTGCCTGAAGGACGAGGACAGCACACACCTTTCCACGGAAGGTCGTGCTTTTTCCGTGGCTGGTGATGGAAACGTGGCTGCCACAGAGAGCTGGGGCCGGGCCTGGGAGATGGGGAGTCACTTGTGCAGGGGCTTCCTGTGTGCTGACCTGGACACTCGTTTGGCCACATAACCCCTTACAGCGAATGCGTGTCGTGTGGCCTGGTGTGAGGAGAAGAATCCTCCAGTTCTAGCGAGCAGTCCTGAAGTGTCCTGTGACTTACGATCACTTCCGGAGGCTGGCTCCCACGGGCGTGACCTGTGATCAGTGGGAGTCTGGGGTGGTGATAGCACTCTGCCACGTGGCTCCTTCCAGCTCATTCTGAGCCAACATGCACATTAAACCCCGCGCCTGCTGCCTGGTCAGTAGCCCATCCTGCCACACCTCGCCCCCAGGACACACCAGCACACGTTAGATCCACCGGTGGTGCTCGTGGTGGGAGGTAAAGCGTGTCTGTAAAATACACGTGAAATCGTCCCTTCGTGAAGTAACGTCACCCCTGTTTTATTTTGTTTTTAACTTCTTTGTTATCAGAAATGTGATTCTCTTTCTAAATGTTAACCACAGAGCGTTCTGCGTTTTTGGCAGCCCCTGAGTCCTACGAGGAACTGAAATCTTTATTATCAGCAAAAACAATGGAGGAGCAGCTTGTGGTGGTGGAGAGAATTCAGACCTGCAACCATCCGAGTCTGGCCGTGGGAAACAAAGCAAAGCTGGAAGTACGTGCTGCACGTGGCGGGTGTCAGGGCGGCCCCCACCGCCGTCTGCGTCACGCGGCGCATGCGTCTCAGGCCCCTGCGGCCGCGAGTGCTCTGCGCGGACCCTGCCACGGCCCCGGAGGAGGCGCTGTTGCCCTCCGCTCACAGGTGGGGGAGACTGAGGCCCCGGCTCCCCAGGCCTCAAGCGGGAGCGCCAGCCTTTCAGCTCCGGAGATGAGCACTTGGAACTTGCCTTTTCTTCTCAGCAAGTGCCGCCCACTCACGAACGAGGCGCAGGGCTGGGCGTGTTCTCGGTTTGTCTGGAGCCCTGGGTGCCGGCTGCCGTCCTGCAGGAGCGCACGCCTCCTGGTGCAGGGCCAGCTCCTGGGCCTGCGCTTTGTAAGGCGCTCCCGTCAGGGGCCCAGAGGCGCGTGTGCACACGTGTCAGTCGGCACGTAGGGGATGGCGCCTTGTGTGCCTCTGGTTTTATTCTGGGGGTCGGTGCTGAGCTCTGTTCCCGATCCGTGTTCTTGCAGAAACTGTTTGGCTTCCTTTTGGAGTACATTGGAGACTTGGCTACAGATGACCCACCAGACCTCCGAGTAATCGATAAGTTGGTTGTGTAAGTAACGGCGGTGGGTTCACCGCAGTGCGGGGCTGACTTGAACAGCTCTTTTCCTAGTTACAGTCATAAAACTTCGTCTCAGAGTTAGTAAGGTGGACCTTGTAAACGGGCCCCGTGGCATACACCAGCCACGGGGATTTCAGAGACGACGGCCCCCTCCAAGTGGTGTTAGCACGCTGCTCCCGTCACCCTAGAGACGGACACCTGTGCACCACGAACAAGTTGACTTTAAGACAGATGAACACTTCATACTTGTTCATGCTGTTTGGAGGCTTGTCTTTCATTGACCAATGAAACTTCAAGGTCTGCTTGGACAGGCTGAGGGGTTTGGGACACATGGTGGACTGTCCTGGTGTCACCCAGAAACCCGCCTGCTCCAGGTCCATGCTTGGGTGGAACCCGACAGGCTGGTGCTGCATCAGGGAGGCCAGGCCTTTTGGCCTTCCCGTTCCCGCCCTGTCCAGGGATGGCTGAGCCTTCACTGCACTAGGAACCCCCGTGAAAGCAGAGACGAGAGTGGCTCCTGGCCCCGGGTTGGCTGGAGGGAGATGTGGTGGAGGGAGGGTTCGTGAGCGCCAGGAGCTGGTAGGGGTCTGTCTGGGGCCAGCCACACACTGTGCACCCCACGTCGCCGTGCCACCTTCTGCCAGTACCGTGGTGCTGTGAGGAACCAGTGAATTCCTGTGGATGGCACCTTGGAACCGTCCGCCAAGTCTGGTTCAGAGAATGTGCTCGTTAGGGCATTATGTTTCTGCCATCGCTACTGAGAAGGTGCGACTTTCTAGGAGATGGCAAAGCACATATAGGTTGTTATAAAACGAACACTACTAGAAGAATTATCTGGATCACCGAGAAGGGCAGCCAGCCCAGTAAGAGGAAGAGTGGGCTCATCCAGGGGCCTCCATGCTAACTTGCTCAGCCAGCAGGTGACATCACAGGAGCATGGTGAATGAGAGGTTTGGGGCTTGCTTTCTGATTTCGTTATCTGAAGTCATTTTCCCCTGACCTGTGTTTCTGATTAACAGGCAGTTATATAATCTTTGCCAGATGTTTCCAGACTCTGCAAGCAACTCCATAAAATTTGTCCTGCGAGATGCCATGCACGAGATGGAAGGGTCCGTTGAGGCCAGAGGCCGGGCGGCGTTCCCGGGCCTGGACGTGGTGAGCAGGGGCTTGGTCTCAGGCACGGGGGGCCGGTGCTGTCGGCCGAGTGGAATGTGCATGGTTTGGTGGGTTCACCAGGCCCTAGAGCTTTCAGACTGAGCCGGAGAACAAACTGGCATGAGGTGGGAAGGACTGCTAACCCGTGGACAAGGAACTAAAAAGTGTTTCACAAAAGAGGGAGTTCTGGTTTCCGTGTGACTGGGGCCGTTCGCAGCCTTCGTGGTAAAGAGGCTTTAGGGCAGACAGAGCAAGTCTGTGTTGGGAAGGACCAAGCCCGTGTGCCGGCTCAGCTGTGGCCCCACTGAGACACCCGAGCGCCCCTCACGGCTCTAACAGCTCTGTGGCGGCCACGGGCCACCTCGAAGAAATCCTTGCTCAGTCTGTTCCATGTTGTAGGATTTCTGCGGAAATGCAAAACAGTGATTAACAGAAACTTAAAAACATAGGGTCTGTGTTCCTCCAGTGTCCGTGAGCCACTGCTGGTGACTTGCCTTCTTCTGTGAGCCTCAGCCCTCGCAGACACTTCCCTGCTTCCCCGCCGATGGGTGGCCTGTGTCCCCGCAGAGCGCTGGTGCAGAGACAGGAGACAGGCCCCATCCCAGTTTCTTAGATGAGCCATCAGCGGCTGGGGGTTGGAGTAACGCCTCCCGTGAGGATTCACGACAGTGCCACGGCAGTACAGCAGTCGGTACACAGGGGCCGTCACCATCACCACGGCTTCCGAAGCGGACACTCGTAGTCCGTTGCTGGCCAAGCGAGGAGGGGCGGGCTGGGTGCGGGGAGCCGCGCGGGCTCTCCTTTCCTGTCTGCCTCCCTGTGCCTGTGTTCCCTGGAGTCCCAGTCAGGGCGGCGTGGGGAGCCCTGCGGAAGGGTTTCCGGCAGGTCTTGTGGCTGATACTAGAGCCCCTGCGGGGAGCAGGAAGGACGAAGTGGGGGCTCCGGGGTGTGCCTGACGTGTTCAGAGTAGTCCCGTTAAGGAGGATTTCTTGGTGCCTTTGGACTAGATGGAGGGTGTGCAGATCGTACGGAGCAGGGCGCAGGGACGCTTTTCTGCTTTAGCGAAGCAGCCTTTCTAGCGCCTCCCGGGTGGGGAGCCTGTGGGCATGTCTGCCCCGGGGGGGGGGGGGGGGGCCGG
>NW_024426996.1:80317842-80333395 GCF_017311325.1 Ursus maritimus
GGGGGGGGGGGGGGGGTGCCGGAGAGTGTCGTCCTCTAAGCCAGCACTCCTGCCGCCACTGCGTGTTGCCTAGCTTGTTGTCCGGGTGTGCGGGCCAGAGCCACGGCTCACGTGTGGCGTCTTGGGGCCAAGCGGAGCCTGTGCAGTGGGCGGGCACCACGCGTGGCTCTGGAGGGAGCATGTCCTTCCTCCCCGTCCAACACGTGTCCACGCCGCCCTGCGCCCTTGGCCTTCCCAGTAGCCCCGCCAGCTGCCCAGCTTCTCTTCTCTCATCGGAAAAGTAAACAGCGGTCTGTGTCGTAGCTTTAGTCTGCGCTTCTCACTGCGAGCGGCGCCCAGGCCGCTTCCGTGTCTGAGAGGAACACACCGCGGTGAGCCGTTCCGGGGTGTGTGCGTGTGAGTGCGCGTGGGCGTGTGTGTGTGTGTGTGTGTGCAGGTGTGCGTGTGCACGGGCGTGCCCAGCGCGGCCCCTCGCCGGGAGGGCCACGACCTGCTTTGCCCTCGGGCCATAGGAAGGGCTGTGGTTAAACGTCGCACCGCTTTCTCTAACGTGTGTCGCGGTGCCCCTTGCAGCTCATTTATTTGAAAATTGCCGGGCTGCTGTTCCCAGCCTCCGACCTCCGGCACCCCGTGGTGACCCCCGCGCTGGTGTGCATGAGCCAGCTGCTCACCAAGGTACGTGCTCGCTGGCGCGTGTGGCCGGGGCGGCCGGGCGAGGCTGCGCGGCGTCGCCACTCGGGGCCAAGCCCAGGAAAGACTCACGGAGAGAGAAATGGCCCCAGATGAGGTTACGGAGGGCGTGACACCAAAAAAGAGCCTGTCGAGTCTGACATGGGCTCTGTTTCCCTTTTGGCTTAAAAAGTCCGAATAGTCGCGTTTTCCAGTCTGGTCTGGTGCACACTCCGCGGCGGTCCTTGCGCGCGTGGGTCATCTCGGAAGGGGCAGAGCGTTCGGGCCGGCCACGCGCCTCACCTGCTTTCACCCCGCCGACCACGCTGTGGCGAGGGGCGGTGCTTCCTCTGTGCGGGGGGCGGCTCGGGGCCCAGACCTCAGCTGGGGCGCCAGCTTGTGTAGCTAGCGCAGCCTTCCGGAACCTTCTTCCTGACCACTGACCCCCGCCTGTGCTCGTGTGCCAGTGCCCCGTCCTGTCTCTCCAAGATGTGGTGAAGGGCCTGTTTGTGTGCTCCGTGTTCCTGGACTACGTGTCTCTGTCTCGGAGGTTCATCCCTGAGCTCATTAACTTCCTCCTTGGGACCCTCTACCTCGCAGCTCCAAGCAAGCACGGCCAAGGTGAGTCGGGCTGACGGAGCTTCCTCAGGTACGTTCTATCTTCGCGTCCTTCTGAAAGTCGTTCGGGCTCCTTGTAGAGAGTACGGGACGTGGAAAGGTGAGACGCCTGAAGCCCCGCCGTCCAGAGCAGCGGCCTCTCCTGTGTGCGGCCGTGTGGACGGCCCCGCACCCAGTGGAACCGGGGCCCTGCTGTTCCCACCACCTCGGCTGCCGGCGGACACACGCGGCGAGTCCCAGCGGTGGCATGTACCCCAGATGACCTAGATTTCCTGTCAAAAATACACGAAACAGTTCTTTTATGTTGATTTTGTGTTGAAAAAACATTTTAACATTTGGGCTTAGAGGAATATATCATTAAGATAGACCTTTTCTTACTTTTTTGGGCCACAGGAACACTTGCACTCCCTCTGCGTGGCCCCCATTGTGTTTCTGGCACGCAGCCCAGTCTGTGTAGTTTCTAGAGTGCCGGGAACTTTGGGAGGAGTGCCTGTCAGAAGCCTCGTTGTAACGAGAAGAGTTCTAGCGTCTGTTGACCTTCCAGATGGCACTGGTTTGAGCCCCCCGCCCCCCCCACAGCGCCCGAGATGCTGGCCACTCACTGCTCCCCTCTCGGGTTGTCAGGGTGCTGCCCGGTCTCCTCCCCTTACTCTGTGTCCTTCGGATCGCCTTTCCTGCCCCGATCGATTGCATGTCGTATCTGCGATCTAATGCCACCATGGAGACCATAATGCCTGTTGTGCGGAGCACCTCACCAGTGCTAGGCCGGGGAGGCGGCACTCTCAGCCCCGGCAGCTCCTCCATTAAGGATCCTAAACACACTGTCTGTCCTGCTTTCACTTCCTGACTCACAGCCGAAGCCCCCACGGGCACCTTTAGCTGCACCCGGACTGCACTGACCCCCTCGCCACGTGCTCCTGTGCGCATGGCATGGACCTGGAGAGGCGCAGTCACACCCAGGGGACCTGTCGGGAGGTGGCCGCAGCTCGAGGCGGAGTGGACACTGCAGTGGGGGCAGGCAGCGGGCAAGCAGCAGGCCCCTGTCCCTTCGCCCTGCCACTGCTCGCTTTGCTGTGCCCGGCGTACGCCAGGCCAGGCCAGCTGTGCCTGCTGCCTCGGTCGCTCTTCCGGGTGGTGACGGGGTTAAGTTCCCTCTGCTGGCGTCCGCTCTCTGGGACAGGCCTTCTCTGACCGGGTTCACTGTACCACCTGCTCCTGCTCTCCCCCCTCCACTCTCCTGCCCTGCGTCTCTGGTCCACCGTGTCTCTTTCTGATGCTCCATCTCGTTCGCTCCGTCTTTTGGGTGTTGTGTACTGCCTGTCTCCCCCATGAGGTCAGGGACCTGGGCTGTTCCCTCAGTCACCCCTGCGGACACTGTAACCCCACCTCTGTGTGGTGAACACAGGCTGCGTGTGTCCGAAGTGACTCTCCTAACGGCCTCACCAAGCAGAGGCTGCCCCATGAGCCCATGATGCTGAGGCCGCCTCTGTCCTTGTCTCGCTTGGACTTCAGGTTACACTCTGGTGCACCCTTTCAGAGCATCTGGGAAGAACTCGGAGTTGCTCTTGGTTTCTGACGAAGCAGACACAGCCACGTGGCAGAGGCGAGGCCTGTCTCTCCGCTGGGCAGGCGGACTGAAGGCCCAGACTAAGACGGAGGCCAACCACACCAGGTAGGTGGGCCTGGGGCGCCAGGGGGGCCGTGCTCGGTGCCGGGCCGGCCTGGGGCCGTGAGGACGCAGATGGTACGATCTTACGTGGGGGAATCCTCTACGAGAAGGTGCTAGAGCTACTAAGCCGACTCCGTGCAGCAGTGTCCTACAGTCAGCGGGACATGAGCGGCATTTCTGTACACGGTGAGCAAGTGAAAAGGAAATTAGAAAATTCTATTTACAACAGCGTCAAAAAGAACAAACCACGGGAATCAAAAACAAAGGAAGGAAAGATAATTGAGACTACAAGATACCGCGGACGCTGTTACGGAAGCCCGGAGTGCAGGAAACAGCCCCTGTTCGTGGGTCAGAGGACTCCCCTCCAGACACCATCACGCTGGGGACTGGGTTTCAGCATGTGAATTTGGGGGCACGCACATTCAGCCCACAGGAGGGCTGGGCTTTTTGTCAGAAGCCTTTGGTTCTCTGGGTTTAATTATGGACTATTTGAAATATTCTTCTGTTGTGGTGAAACACACAACGGGACATTTACACCCTGGTGCGGCCACCACCACCGTTCACCCCCAGAAGTCCTCATTCGTAAGACAAATTGTGTACCTGTCACACGCTCGCTCCGTGGCCCCTGGTGCCCCCGTCTGCCTTCTGTCTCCAGCATCTGGCTCCTCTAGGGACCTCCTAGAAGTGGCATCCCAGTAGCCATCCTCTCGTGGCTGGTGTATTCCACTTTATAGCACAGTGTCCTCCAGGTTCGTCCGCGTGGTGGCAGGTGTCAGAGTCTCCTTCCTGTTGAAGGCTGGATAACATTCCATCCTGTGGATGGACCACGTTTTGTTCGTCCGTCCGTCCGTCCACGGACACTTGGCTGCTTGTCTTAGCTGCCGTGCGTAGTGCTGCCGTGAACAGGGGGGTGCCGACGTCTCTTCGAGGCCCTTCTTTTAATTCTTGTGGGTACGAACCCAGATGTGGAATTGCTGGGTCTGTGGGAGTTCTCAGTTTCATTTTTTAGAGCTCTCTGCACACTGTTTTCCACCCCACGTTACTTGGCATCCCGCCAGTTGCTCCATGTCCTCCCAGCATTTGGTATTTAGTTTTGTTTTTTTAACAGTAGCCATTCTCATGGGTCTGAGGTCTTAACTCCGTGCGGTTTCGGTTTGCATTTCCCTGAAGAAGAGTGATGCTGGCGTCTGGCCACGTGCTTCCTGGCCGTCTGTATGTCTTCCCTGGGAATTGTCTGGTCAGGTCCGTGGAAAAAAAAGAAAAAACTTTCCCAGAATATGCGTGTTATTTCTCAAGATAACATCTGCTTGATTTTGCAAATAGTAATTTAAAAACTAAAGTGGAGCCACTCATTTTCAAGTTGCTGCTGCATTTCCCACAGTGACCCTTTCTGCTCAGGGACACGGGGCATCTGTCCTGCCCAATACCACACTGCGGGTGGACTCCGGCCCGTGTTGGGTTTTTCAGAGCTGTGTGTTAGAGATTTTAATTTTTGTTTAGAGGATTGACTGGCAGTGACCGAATGAAACGAGCTGGTCCCCTTCCTGCCTCTGGGCCTGAAGCTGGGTGTCACCCCCTTGCAGACTGTCATGCCTGGCTGTCTGTCTGGCTCTGGTGAAGCACTGCGTGCTGCTCTACAGCTCACTGCCGTCCTTCCATGACATCGTGAGGCCGCTCGGAGCCCTGCTGACGGAGCACCTGGCTGACCGCCGTCACCCCCCGGAGCTCCAGGTGAGGCCTCCCGCCACGGGGCCCTCTGCAGGGGCTCGGCCACCTCCGTGGTCAGGGAGCAGGTTAGTGGGCGAGATTGTCTTGAGGTGGCAGTTCTAGAAATGCCCATGGGAAATGATGGCAGTGGGATAGCGAAGGAGAAGTAACCGTTCTCCTGGACGGGGTCTTGCTCGGTGCCCATGGTGTGGTCCCCCTGGCCAGCCGGGGTCCAGTGAGAGTTCTCCCATGTGTGTCCATAGAGATGGGTCACTCGTGCCCTTTGTAGCAAGTTTCTCTGGGGAAGGAGATTGCACGGTGTCTGCTGGATGCCAAAGCACTCCTGAGTGCCCACGGAGCCTTCTAGAAGGGTCTCAGGCGTCTGTCATCCGGCCAGCGGGAAGTGTGCGCGAGGGTATGAGCTGTCCCCCTGTGCACAGGCCCCCCCACCCGTCTGCACAGCGGCGGGGCTCCCTCACAGCCGGGCCTTGGCTGCACCCCCTTTTAGCAGAGGAGGCCCCGGACCCAGAGGGGCAACGGGCAGGTCTGTCCCCTCACGGGCGGGCCTGCCGCGGCCTCAGCATCCCCCCACGTTTCAGGAGCTATGCCGGAGCACGTTGGCCGACATGGAAAAGCAGGAGCGGCGCTGCCGGCCGCTGATCTGTGAGAAGAGCAAGCCGGTGCCGCTGAAGCTCTTCACCCCCCGGCTGGTCAGAGTGTGCGTGTCAGCCTCGCGTCCCCACATCGGCCGGTGTGGGGCGGGGGCGGGGAGGCGGGCGGGCTAGAGCTCTGACGCTGGCTTCCCCCTCAGCCTTGAGTTCGGGAGGAAGCAGGGGAGCAGCAAGGAGGAACAGGAGAGAAAGAGACTGATCCACAAACACAAGCGTGAATTTAAAGGAGCCGTCCGGGAGATCCGCAGGGACAACCAGTTCCTGGCTCGGATGCAGCTCTCGGAGACCCTGGAACGGTGAGCGCTGGCCAGGGCTGCTGGCGGGGTCAGGCCGGGTCCCCGTGAGTGACCGCCGGCAGTGGGTGGCCCCAGGGCCTGGGCAGGCATGGTCCCGGCCGCTCGAGTGCGCTGGCCCGCATGGATGCGAGCCACTAGCGGGTCACGTAGGGAAAAGGACAAAAACTAATGTAAAAACGGTTTTTTTTCTTTTTCTTTAAGGGATGCGGAAAGAAAACGAAAAGTGAAGCAGCTTTTTAACAGTCTGGCCACACAAGAAGGCGAATGGAAGGCTCTAAAGAGGAAAAAGTTCAAAAAATAAATAGTTCTGCAGACGAGGCAGGGAGATGCTATGCACTGAACATAATAAAGGCTGGTCCCGTGTGCCTGGGCTCTTCCCTGGGCTCCACCCCGCGGGCCTCTGGGACGCGCTTGCCAGCGAGCAGGGCCTCCCGCTCCATCTTGCGCAGACGCGCCTCTGTTAATCACAAGGTTTGGGACTGAGGGCAGGGATATGTTCGGTCCCAGTAACATCTGGTGACGCAGGTGACACGGGGCCCAGCGCAGAGGCCTGGCCCTCCCCGGGCCAGAGGTGGAGGCCGATGTCACACAGCCTGCGGCACACTGACCAGCCCTGCATGGTGGCCCTGGTGCCCGTGCCAAGCAGCCAGTCCCTGAGGTCACACAGCCAGCCGCAGCAATGACCACAGAGGGATTGGAGGCCTGGCCAGAATGACTCTGGCGTCCTGAGGGACAGGGTGACCTGACAGTGGTGGGGAGAATGGGGAGTTTGACCTTGGACAAGCTGGGGGCTGTTGGAACTCAGGATGCAGGGTACGGGGCCAGAATGTCCCTGCAGGTGCGTGGGGCTCAAGCCGCGCTTGCCCAGAGCAGCCCTGGGCTTGGGAATGAGATGCAGGAACACTCAGCCAGCCTCCCCGAGGGTCATCAGAGACCCACTTGCCAGATATCCACAGGCCGTCACAGCCACCTCATGGCTGGGGAGACTGGCCTGCTGTTACCACACGGCCTGTGCTGATACACAGCTGTTGCTGTTTGAATTCACCAAGTCCCTGAACCCGGGACCAAGTCAGGTGCTGGCCTCTCGGGCTGAGGCCTTGCTCTTCAGTCTGGTGGGGATGGGATGTGCTCACAACTAGCCCATAAAGCCCCAGGTCTAGATCTTGTATCCCTGGAACATATCCGTTTGCTCACCCTGGTCTTCTCCCCAACCCCACTCCAGACAGAATTCTTGGAAATATATCTGGAGCTGGGCCATCGCAGCCCTGCCTCTACCCCTTGCAGAGAGGAGTATATAGAACGAGGGGTGGAAGATGGTATGAAACCCAGCTGGGACCCTCCTGGCCAGGGACGGAAGGAGCGCTGTTCCGTTTGGATGAGTTCGTTTGCAGACGTATTCCCAACTCTGCCCTGCTGCCACCACCCCCACCATCTAAGGTAGGAAGTTAACACGGCCAGTCTTTCTGGCATGGAAGCCACAGGCTACTGAAGGGGCAGCATGGCTCAGCTGGAAGAAAATGAACATGACCCAAACCCGTCCTTTGGAGAAGAGCTGACTGGTTTTGATTAGAGGCAGACAGTCTCAGGAACCTTGGAAGCCAGGAGGTGCGGGGGAAGGAGGGCTGAGATGCGGGCGGAGGTGGCGGGCGGGGGGGGGGGCGGAGGAGCTCAGGAGGGAGAAGGGGCGGGCGTCCGCGGCCCGGAACCAGGCAGGCCTGCAGCAGGAGAGGCCAGCGTGCTGCCCGCTGCAGCTCTCGGGGGTCCCCCTTCCCCTCACCCGCCTGTCCTGGGGCCCCGGGGTACGGTGTGTGCGGTCACAGCCGCTGACCGGCACGTCGGAGGCGCCCGCTGGCAGGACAGGGTCGGGGCTGGCCCGCACCACGAGGTCCTCCACGGCGCAGCGCCCCGCACGACCTGCGCTCCGCAAGTGCGGCGGGACGGCAGGAAGGGGCCCCTGCGGCCGAGACCCCGCGGCGGCCCGGCAGACGGAAGCCCCACGGTCCCTCAACACCCGCCCGCACTCAGCGCGCGCCGGCCGGAAGAGGAAGCAGGCTGCCGTCCACACTTTCCGGGGCGGGGGCGTGGTCGGCGCACGCCCCGCCCCTGGCAGGGGGCCCGGCGGTCCATTCCGCATCCGTCCGTCTGTCCGTGTATCCGTGTCCGTCCGTCCGCCCCGAGCGCGCGGCCGCGGCAAGTGCAGGGCGGGGCTGCTCCCGCGTCCAGTGCGCGCCCCACTGCCCCGCCCTGGGGGCCCTCCGGGGCGGGGTCCCGAGTGGGGGCCAGGTCTGGGATTCCGGGCGGGGCGGGGGGCGGAGTTCGGGGCCGGGGTCCGGGCTCCTGGGCGGGGATCGTGTTCGGGGCGCAGGGACGCCGCCGGGGCCGCCCTCCTCCCGGGCCTCAGTTTCCCCGCCCGCTCCGCACGAGGACATGGGGTGGCTGTGTGGGATGGGCTGATGCCCGGGGCCGCGATGCCCCATCCGACCCCTGGCGACGGTTGGTATCAGTGACTGCGGTTTCTTTGCGCAACCCCGCAGCCTGAGTTTCCTGCTGCCCGGGGTCGGGGAGGGAGTGCACAGGGGGAACCCTGTGTTGGGTCGCGGGCGCCCGCTAGCAGGGCGGGCAGGCACTGTCTTTAGGGTGCTTGCTGGCTGTTGTCTGGTTGGGCGCATGGCGGGAGCTGGGGGACTCAGTTTCCCCCCCGTGTAGGGTAGACATCTGGCGCTGGGGTGGCCAGAGGTGGCCTCATGCAGACCTAACACACTCTCAGCCAGGCGGGATCATGGGCTGGGGAGCCGGAGGGAGCTGCACCCCGCGCCCACCTATCCGCCAACAGACGGCGCCAGAGACGCGCGTGATCACTGTGGTCTTCCTTGGCCTCCTGCTGGACCTCCTGGCCTTCACTCTGCTGCTGCCCCTGCTACCAGGGCTGCTGGAGAGCCACAGCCGCGCCCACGTGAGACCGCCCCATGTCCATGCCCAGAGGCGCCCTGACTCCCCCCACGATGGCTGCCCACACCCCCCACCCTTGTCACACTTCCTTGTTCCCCAGGACCCCCTCTATGGCTCGTGGCAGCGAGGTGTGGACTGGTTTGCCACAGCGATCGGGATGCCAGCAGAGAAGAGGTACAACAGTGTCCTGTTTGGAGGTATGGCCCCCAGCCCCATGCAGGGACCCCTGTGATCCTGTCTGGACGCTTGTCTCTGCCCGGGCTCCAGTCAATCCCAGTCCCTGTCCCCGCCTTCCTGCTCCTGGGCACTGTCTGCCCCTCTCCAAGTGCAGTGTCCACTGGTGGTCAGGGCACCTCAGCCAGAGGCCCAGGGCTTGGGAATTGCAGGACCCACCCCTCGGGATCAGGCCCTTGGGGACAGACTGAGTCGTGGTGACCAAAATCTCTTTCTTTCCCAGGTCTGATTGGCTCGGTCTTCTCCTTCCTGCAGTTCCTCTTGGCCCCGCTCACGGGGGCAGTCTCAGACTGTCTGGGGAGGCGCCCGGTGATGCTGCTGTCCCTGGTACGGGGGTGCCCAAGGCGTGAGAGTGTGCAGCTTCCTCTCGCCCGCCTGGCAGCCCTCTGGGAGAAAGTGGGGTTGGCTGTGAGCCCCTCATTGTCCCCTGGGTGTGGTGCTTGAGGGAATGGTGGCTCCCGTGGCCCAGGCAGGCTTTCCCAGAGCTGCTCCTGCCACCTGTAAGGGCCACTGGGAGCACAGGTGGACCTTGGATGCTCCAGAACAGGGCAGGGCCCCAGGGGTGTTAACCTGGGTTTGTCGGCCCAACTCTGGGCCCCTCCTGGCCTCAAGTGACCATACCTGCCCCGTGGACCCCACCCTGAGGCAGGCAGGTCTGGCCACCTCGTACGCCATGTGGGCCGCCTCAAGGAGCTTCGCAGCCTTCCTGGCCTCCAGGGTGATTGGGGGCATCAGCAAGGGGAACGTCAGCCTCTCCACGGCCATCATAGCTGACCTGGGCTCACCTTCCGCCCGCAGCCGAGGCATGGTACGTGCAGGTGATGGGGGATGAGCGGCTGGGGGGCTCCTTGGCTGGGGTCTTCCTGTCTGGCTCAGGCGGCCTTCTCCCCAGGCAGTCATCGGGGTGGCCTTCTCACTGGGCTTCACCCTGGGGCCCATGCTTGGTGCCTCCCTGTCCGCGGAGACGGTACCCTGGCTCGCCCTGCTCTTCGCTGCCTCAGACCTGCTGTTTATTTTCTGCTTCCTGCCAGAGACCCTGCCCCCAGAGAAGCGGGTAAGGGGGAACCCAGAAAGGAACTGAGAGGTCCCAGGGCTGGGGGCTCAGTTCTGTGGGCATGGGGGGATACCCAGCTTGTGTGCCAGTCCCAGATGCCGGGGGCCTGGGCTGCCCTCTCCTGGTGCCCCTGCCTCTAAGGCCTGGCACGGGGAGGGGAGGCCAGGGCAGGTTCAGGTCATGCCCCTCCCCAGCCACCTGGCAGGCCCCTCCAGTCCTGCCCCTGCCCCAGGCACCCTCCATCGCCCCCGGGTTCCAAGCTGCTGCGGATCTGCTCAGCCCCCTGGCCCTGCTCCGTTTCTCGGCCGTGGCCCGCGGCCAGGACCCGCCTGCTGGAGACAGTAAGGAGACACCCCCTCATGAGGGTGGGACTGTCACCTCCTCCAGCTGCCCCAGCCTCCCGCAGCTATCATCAGCCCTTTCCCCACTGCTCCCCAGGACTCAGGAGCCTCCGCCGCCTGGGCCTGGTGTATTTCCTCTACCTCTTCCTGTTCTCGGGACTGGAGTACACGCTCAGCTTCCTTGCCCACCAGCGCTTCCTGTTCAGCAGGTAGGGCTGCCGGCCCCTTGAAGGACCTGGCCTGGGAACGTCCTGCCATCTCCCTGGCCTGACCCCCGGCTTCAGGGCTGACTCCTGCCCTGGCCACGCGCACCATGGAGAACCGGCCGTCACCCCGGCTTCTGACTTGGCCGGGGGAGCAGGGGCGGGCAGCCGGCAGCAGGATTGAGGTGCTCAAAGCTCCCCCGCTCCCAGCTTGCAGCAGGGAAAGATGTTTTTCTTCATCGGCCTCACCATGGCCACCGTGCAGGGTGCCTATGCACGGAGGATCAGCCCCGGCAGGGAGATTGCAGCTGTGAAGGGGGTACGGGGCTCCCCCGGGGAGTGGGGGGGGGGGGCAGGCTGTATCCTGAGCCCTGCTGGAGCTCTGCCGTGCCCACCCACAGGCCATCTTGCTGCTCGTGCCGGCCTTCCTCCTCATCGGCTGGGGGCTCACGCTGCCTGTGCTAGGCTCGGGGCTGCTGCTCTACTCCTTCGGTAAGTGGGCCCTCCCAGGGCCAGGAGTCCTGGGTCACAGCCCTCCGGGTGTCTCCTGCGGGCTGACCTCCACCTACCTGGTGTCTCCCGCCAGCTGCCGCGGTCGTGGTGCCCTGCCTGTCCTCTGTGGTTGCCAACTATGGTGAGAAGCCCTTCCGTTGCTGGAGGCCCCCCAGATGGGAGGAGGCCTGCAGGCACCTGATGGCCTCCTCCCCTTCTTCCCGCAAGGCTCACCCGGGCAGAAGGGCACGATCATGGGCACACTGCGGAGCCTGGGCGCCCTGGCCAGGGCGGTGGGACCCCTAGTGGCTGCCTCAGGTGAGGGCCCCAGGGTGGCCAGGCCAGGCAGGGGGCCACACTACCCCTCTGGCCGCCCGACACTACTGCCATCCTGGGGCCGAGGGGCGGCAGGGACAGGGTGGGCCTGTGTCACCGCTCAGGCTGTCTCTCCACAGTGTACTGGCTGGCAGGGGCCAGGGTCTGCTTCACCGTGTGCTCTGGCCTCTTCCTGCTCCCCTTCCTGCTCCTGTGGAACCTGAGGCCTCCAGCCCACGCGCTCAAGGCCGAGTAGCTGAGCCCCACCCAAGCTGGGGGAGAGGAGGCCCGGCCGCCCCACCTTCCCCTGGGCCCAGACCAGGACAGCCCAGGGCCTGCAGCCCCAGAGGGCCCGAGACACTCCCAGCCCCTCCCTAGGTGTGGACGGCCCTGCCTGTCGGGCTGGGAGCAGTGACTCCAAAACCTTCCAGGCTTTCTGTTGGCTTCTCTCAGTGACACAGGGTCAGCCAGGCCTCTGAATGACAAAATAAAGCAGCTATTTTATATCTAGTGCCTCTCTCCAATACACCGCTGTGCCTCGCCACCCCCACCCCCACAGACCCCCAGGCACCAGAAGCAACTTAGCGGAAGGCTCTTGGAGCTGCACTGAGCAGCATGCCAGGCTCTTCCCGAGTCTGCTGCCATTCTGCACAAGGCTGAGGACAAAGTGGGATGCAGGCCCCTCCAAGCCTGGGCCTGGATACCCGGGCTATGCCCTGCACCCTGGCCGACCGGGAAGGAGGGGCCTCTGTGCCAGGCTCTCCCCATCACAAGTCCTGCCCCAGCCTGTGGAGGAGCAGGCTGGGGGAGGGCAGTCCTGGGCTGCAGGGACCTCCCCGGTGCAGAGCAACAGTGTTCAATCAAGAAATAAACACTTGGGGGTGGTCGAGCATCAGCTCAGGTCATGATCTCAGGGTCGTGGGATCTACCCCCTCCCACCCCCTCCACGGGGCTCTGCACTCACAGCAGGGAGTCTGCTGGAGATTCTCTGCCCCTCCCCCCATGCGCCCACACTGATAAATCTTAAAACACACACACACACACATGGATCTCTTTTTGGGACTCGAGACAAACTTCTGGAAGTCCTACCTTAAGTAAAGGAAAGGACTTAAAATGCAAAACTGCTTTCCAAGTTTAGACAAGGAAACTGCTTAAAGAATTTTATTTGTGAGTAGAACATGTTACAGTGAAGGACGCAGGACCCACCCTCCCAAGCCTGTGTCCATACGCGACGAAACTTCATGTTGTGATACAAAGAGTTAAAATAAGCTACAAAAGTGAAATGAAAGTCATTGCTTACGTGGGACAAAAGGAAAGGGCTAGAGTCGTGGTAAACTGAAGGACGGGGCGAGAGCGGAGACCCTGACCACCACCCAGGCAACAAAACAATACACCGGACAAAGCAAGTCTCCAGAAAGCTCGAAGCAGCGGTCAGCGCCATGCAGCCAGCCTCAGGTCCTGCTTGGAGTCAGGCGTGCGGAACCCCAGCCCAGCTCTGGCACCGGGTCCACCAGGGGCCCCTCCCCGCTTCCAGGGAGGAGGCGAGCCGGCACCTAGCCAGGCCGGCACTGGGCGGCCCCTGGAATGGGTCCTCCACTAGTTTCTGCTAAGCAGCTGCACGTGATTTCTCAGGAATCTCAGTGAAAATTTATGATGTCCCACAAGGAGAGCCGGGCCTGGCTCCATAAACGCCTAGTGTGAGAAGTTAGGGAGGGACCCCTGGGTCCCCTTCTACCTTGAGTTACCTTTTACCAAAACCAGGGGATCTTTCAGGCTGAGTTAAAGTAAGCGGAGATCCCTCCCCAGCTCCAAAACCTCCCGCACAGTAAGTGAGCCGTGCCCTGCTGGCAGGCCGGAGGGAGAAAACTAAAGCAAAAAGTGGCCCGTTCATGCTCGTGGTCAAAATGGAGGATGAATTGCAAACCTGCTGAAAGAAAATTCTAGAAAGGACTCTTCCCCCTCTTAATGTATCTTCTCTATGACAGGAATCTAGAGACCCCAGTAAGAAAGCGGGGGCCCCTGCACCCCGTTTCTGGCCTCTGGGCCATCAGACCATGCACAGGGCACGTGAGGTGTACGTGGGCCCCTTTGCTGCTGGGTCCCCAGCTCTCAAAGGTCGTCAGGGTGCCCGGGACCGCTGGCGGGCACAGGAATGCTTTCACAGGACTGAGGCTCTGTAGCTACGACCCCAGTGAGATCACGGAGCAGGTAATGCCAGCGGGAAGCTCCAAGCTGATTCAGTCACCTGAGACGTGGGGGTGAGGGGGAGCCTAGCAGACACACAGCGCGGGAGACTGCACCACAGGAGGAGAGGGAGGACAAGGCCAGAGCCGCCAGGGCCTCCAACTGTCCGGCCAGAACCAGGACGCACCGTCCCCAGGGGAGAGCGCGCCCGCGGGTGCTGGTCCAGGCAGTGAGGGCGGAGGCAGAGGGGCCACGGAGACGCATCTCCCCCAGCACCCGAGGCCGAGGCCTGCGGCACACGCACACGAGGTTAGCACCGGTCTACATGGGGATTTGGTCACACTGTGAGGGGAGCTCTAGCTACGTGGAGGGTTGGGCTTTTTGCATTCCATGACACGAGACAGGACACAAGACACAATCAGGGGCAGTCTGGTGGCGTCGGTGTGTGCGGGACGGGCCTTCAGGAGTCACTCCTCTTCTTGCTCTTCTTCAGAAAGGAGGGGGTACGGAATTTCTTCTTCTTCTTGGAAGGGGACTTGCCCGGAGACCCATCGCTGCCGGGGTCCACGGCAGCCCCCTCCTCAGCAGCTGGGGAGGTGGCCTCTTCCACTGCCGGGGCGGAAGCTGGCTCGGGGCTGGCCGCCACAGGGGACCTGGCGGGGCTGGGAGGCTCCCGGGCTTCACAGAGCCCCTCCTCCTCCTCCTCCTCCTCCAGTGTGGGGAAGCTGAGCGCTTCTGAAGGCTCATCAGGGGACAGGTCAGGGAGGGTCGGCTTGAAGGTGGCAGCATCACTGTCCTCTCCAGAGGTGGCCTCCTGCGGCAGGTCTGGCGGGCGGGGGACGAGAGACAGGGCTGAAGAGCAGCCTCCGACCCGAGCGGGGCGCCCTGAGAGAGAGGCAGCGCCCCGCACCGAGACGGCTGCGGGGCTGGGCTCTAGGGGCTTTTACTAAGACAAGAGCAAGAAACTTGAAATCAGGTCTACTCCACTTCAAGGCTGGATGTGGCTCATAGTACAAAATGGAGACGCAACCTGGGGAGGGGGGGGCGGTTCAGCTCCTCCTCGAGGACGGTGTGCTGACAGACCCAGACGCGGTTCTGGGGAGAGCTGGGCAGGCCGGCGGCACTGCGCGAGGACCATGTTCTGCACTTAACACCTGAACGGGAGTTTGTTCTAGAACCCTAAGGGCAGTATTAGTAGTTCTGAAATTAGGCCTACATTTGGGTCCACAACACCTGGTCTCCCCCAAGAAGAAAACCATGGAAAACGATGGTTAACTCCCAGACCCCAAGTGTACTATCAACATCAAACAAAATAAAGCCACTGAAGGCGGGAGAATGGAAGCAAAGAGAGGAACTGTAAGGTAAGGGATGGGGCAAAAGGCAGGCCAGCTTCAGCACTCGAACACGGGAACATGAGTGGCCACAAGGTAACTGCTGTAAAGACCCAGCCCAAGGCGGGGTTTCCGGGGAAGGTCCCATCACCCGATCTCTACCTGGACTCTGACCAGGGGGAAACCAGTTTTGTAGATTTTTACGACATCCTACAGAGTTAAAGCGACTGGCTGCTTGGGCAAGACTAAACCATTTAGTACAGAGAAACCAAGCCACGCGTCTGGGCGGGGCTCGGAGCGGAGTGCGGGTGAGGGGCGGCCGAGGGAGGCTCTGGGCCCCAAACGCTTAGCGCTTCGGCTCTGGGAGGCTGGAGCCACCCCGGCTGGCCCCTGAGCCACCTTCTGTCCCACCATAATTAACTGTCCTTACTTAGGGGGACAGGAGGAAGTCAGCATTCACCCTGCAGAACGTGCAGAGGTGGCCTGTGGGGTCTCCGGGGAACTCTACCATGTGACCAAACGCCACATTAAAAACAGCACCAAACAGAGCTCTCTTGCCCCATCCCCAACTACGCTTAAGCGCTCAGCTTAAGCCAAGATCCCAACAGAAGCAACCCGCATGCAGCACGAGGCAAAACCCATCCCCACCCCACCCCCCAGCCTGAACCTCGTCTGGATGTGTGTGTGACCCCGCTGAGCAGTCGCAGGCTGAGCAGGGCCATGTGGCCGCTCGGGAACTCCTGAGACCCCCAGGGCCGTGAGCGGCACTGCCTGGGTCCCCAGGAGCCCCCGGGGCAGGCTGCCACCACCCAGCTCTCCG
>NW_024426996.1:80333405-80338208 GCF_017311325.1 Ursus maritimus
GCGGGAGACTGCACCACAGGAGGAGAGGGAGGACAAGGCCAGAGCCGCCAGGGCCTCCAACTGTCCGGCCAGAACCAGGACGCACCGTCCCCAGGGGAGAGCGCGCCCGCGGGTGCTGGTCCAGGCAGTGAGGGCGGAGGCAGAGGGGCCACGGAGACGCATCTCCCCCAGCACCCGAGGCCGAGGCCTGCGGCACACGCACACGAGGTTAGCACCGGTCTACATGGGGATTTGGTCACACTGTGAGGGGAGCTCTAGCTACGTGGAGGGTTGGGCTTTTTGCATTCCATGACACGAGACAGGACACAAGACACAATCAGGGGCAGTCTGGTGGCGTCGGTGTGTGCGGGACGGGCCTTCAGGAGTCACTCCTCTTCTTGCTCTTCTTCAGAAAGGAGGGGGTACGGAATTTCTTCTTCTTCTTGGAAGGGGACTTGCCCGGAGACCCATCGCTGCCGGGGTCCACGGCAGCCCCCTCCTCAGCAGCTGGGGAGGTGGCCTCTTCCACTGCCGGGGCGGAAGCTGGCTCGGGGCTGGCCGCCACAGGGGACCTGGCGGGGCTGGGAGGCTCCCGGGCTTCACAGAGCCCCTCCTCCTCCTCCTCCTCCTCCAGTGTGGGGAAGCTGAGCGCTTCTGAAGGCTCATCAGGGGACAGGTCAGGGAGGGTCGGCTTGAAGGTGGCAGCATCACTGTCCTCTCCAGAGGTGGCCTCCTGCGGCAGGTCTGGCGGGCGGGGGACGAGAGACAGGGCTGAAGAGCAGCCTCCGACCCGAGCGGGGCGCCCTGAGAGAGAGGCAGCGCCCCGCACCGAGACGGCTGCGGGGCTGGGCTCTAGGGGCTTTTACTAAGACAAGAGCAAGAAACTTGAAATCAGGTCTACTCCACTTCAAGGCTGGATGTGGCTCATAGTACAAAATGGAGACGCAACCTGGGGAGGGGGGGGCGGTTCAGCTCCTCCTCGAGGACGGTGTGCTGACAGACCCAGACGCGGTTCTGGGGAGAGCTGGGCAGGCCGGCGGCACTGCGCGAGGACCATGTTCTGCACTTAACACCTGAACGGGAGTTTGTTCTAGAACCCTAAGGGCAGTATTAGTAGTTCTGAAATTAGGCCTACATTTGGGTCCACAACACCTGGTCTCCCCCAAGAAGAAAACCATGGAAAACGATGGTTAACTCCCAGACCCCAAGTGTACTATCAACATCAAACAAAATAAAGCCACTGAAGGCGGGAGAATGGAAGCAAAGAGAGGAACTGTAAGGTAAGGGATGGGGCAAAAGGCAGGCCAGCTTCAGCACTCGAACACGGGAACATGAGTGGCCACAAGGTAACTGCTGTAAAGACCCAGCCCAAGGCGGGGTTTCCGGGGAAGGTCCCATCACCCGATCTCTACCTGGACTCTGACCAGGGGGAAACCAGTTTTGTAGATTTTTACGACATCCTACAGAGTTAAAGCGACTGGCTGCTTGGGCAAGACTAAACCATTTAGTACAGAGAAACCAAGCCACGCGTCTGGGCGGGGCTCGGAGCGGAGTGCGGGTGAGGGGCGGCCGAGGGAGGCTCTGGGCCCCAAACGCTTAGCGCTTCGGCTCTGGGAGGCTGGAGCCACCCCGGCTGGCCCCTGAGCCACCTTCTGTCCCACCATAATTAACTGTCCTTACTTAGGGGGACAGGAGGAAGTCAGCATTCACCCTGCAGAACGTGCAGAGGTGGCCTGTGGGGTCTCCGGGGAACTCTACCATGTGACCAAACGCCACATTAAAAACAGCACCAAACAGAGCTCTCTTGCCCCATCCCCAACTACGCTTAAGCGCTCAGCTTAAGCCAAGATCCCAACAGAAGCAACCCGCATGCAGCACGAGGCAAAACCCATCCCCACCCCACCCCCCAGCCTGAACCTCGTCTGGATGTGTGTGTGACCCCGCTGAGCAGTCGCAGGCTGAGCAGGGCCATGTGGCCGCTCGGGAACTCCTGAGACCCCCAGGGCCGTGAGCGGCACTGCCTGGGTCCCCAGGAGCCCCCGGGGCAGGCTGCCACCACCCAGCTCTCCGGCGACCGAGCCCCGGCCAAGATGCCGCTGCCTAGGAGGGCAGAACTGGGTATGGGGGGGGGGGGGCTCTATTTTTACTTTGAAAAAACAGAAAACAGAACTGAGGAAGCAACAAAGAAGCAGGAGAATGAGGTGAAGCACAGGGAGCGCTGGCTGGCAGCGGAGGGCCAGCCGCGGCGGTACTTACTATGGTAAGAGGTACTCTCTAGCACAGCCACCTCCTGTTTGGAACGCAGCCACAGGAAGAGAAAAGCACAGGGAGAGAATCTAGGCATTCAGTCACAGCCACTGGGTTACCAAAGGAGAATGGCCAAGCCATTCTTGTGGACAGTGGGGAGGAAGGCAAGCCATGGGCTCCCCACAGGCAGGGGAAGCACGACACGTAAGACCGAGGGACAGACACGCAGGCCACACGCCACAAACACGCAGTGGGTGGTCTGAGAGGCCCGTGGAGGCCAGCACTCGGCACAGACTGATCACTAGAGCAGGTCACACGAAGCCCTGCAGCCCAGACACGATGGAAGACGTTTCCAGAGGGGTGATCTGGACACAGTAAGGTTTGAGAAATGCGTAAGCAGTGGGCAAAACGGACATCATAAACAAAGGTGGGATCGAATCCCCGAAGTCTGTCCTCCCACCTTGTCCTCATGTCTCACTACTAAAGCTGCTGCCTCAAATGACCCAGGACAGAACCAAAACAGGAGCAAGGGAGACGGGCCAGTTCAGAACCATGTGTCGTGCTGGTTTCCACGCAAATGCTCGCTCCTCCCCACGACCGTCCACTCAACTACTGACACCCGGTTGCTCTCCCTCTACTGGACAAGACACGAAATCTGCCTCTCGTGGTGGACGCCGGACCACAGAAGGCCATGCACCCTCCCACAGCAGGGCAGCCACACGCTCGCGTCCACCCCAGAGCTCACCTTCCTCAAGCTTGACGGGGGAGCTGGGGGGGGTCTGGGGGGCAGCAGGGGGCTCTGGAGAACTCTTTTCTTTCTGTTCTCTGGTCTCATCCAGATGCTCTGCAGACGGACAGAAAGGGAGAAGCGCAAAGTAAAGACCTCCAGCCATCATGAGCCTTCATGCTCCTCAAAGGCAGGCAGGCCCTCCTGCCCTGCCCAGCCGGCTGCCTCGAGGGGGACAGCTGAAACTTCTCATTCTCGGGTGCATCCAAGAGACCGGAAGGGCTCACGGCCACACTGTATTCATCTCTCCAAGGGGTCAAAGAAGGCCGATTGTGACTGGGGTGTGGATCTGAATCTCAAGAGATTCAACCAACTTTGGATACAAAATTGATTTCCATTCTTATGCCAGAGAGAATCTGCCAGAGCCAACACTGACATGGGGGCTGGTGACCCCTGGCCTGTCCCCACCTGTGCTCCAGTGAGGAGCCCTCCCCAGGGCTGAGCCAGCAGCCCAGGGTCCCAGGTACCCTCACCCTACCCACCACCTCAAGGAGGTCACATGAACACTGCACTGGTTTCCATTCTTTTATGCACAGCATTTTCTACCGATAATTTAAACCTCGCAATTATAATATTTTTATTTTTTGAAGTAAAATATGCTGATGAGGACCAGAGAAAAAACTGCAGGTACTAGGACGCAGGATCCAGAAAATCCAAATCTACTTCTCTTTTAGGGAAAAATACATACCAATGTTATCCTAATTCCTTAAATCTCCTTCTCTCGTTTAAACTTTTTATATTCACAGCTTGGCATCACTACGTCTCGTATTTTGAACAAGCAGCTATAATCAGCAGGGCCTCTGATGTTATAGAGATGCCAACCTACCTTCCTGAAACCAGGTGTCTATGAACAAAGGCCTCTCCATCTCCCACGAGCTCCCTCAACCAGGAAAGGTGCCCAAGACCCAAGGCTCTCTTCCTTCCTCCTGCGGGGAGTGCTGCCGTGTGGCACCCCCCATGCCCAGGGCCAGCACCAGGCAGGGGTCTCTGGTAGTGCCCCCTGGCAGGCCCTCACACTGCAGACAGCTCAGTGATCACAGAGCACGGTCATAACCGCCCCATACACTCAACGGCTGTAACATCCCTCCTCAGGTGGAAGGAAACCCCTGTGTGCCTTGCAGTTTGACTCAAAAAACATTTTCTTGTAATCCAGATTTCCCAGACACTGGAAGGGCCCAAAGGGCAGACACACGTGTGTGCTCTGGAATCAGGATTTGCCTGCAGGACCAAAAGCTCGGGCCCACACACCACCCTGAGGCAGGGACTTATGGCGACAGGGCAGACAAAGCTCTCTGTGGGGCTGCACGCACCATTCAGGGGAGATGATCGGAAGCAGAGCCCCATGTGGCGGGAAGCCTGGGCTCACTCTGATGCGATGTGTGCTAAGTCTTAACCCTAATGCACAGCTAACAGAAAGTGACGGGCAGTGACACCGTAACACACGCTGAAAACAATTCAGCAAAAAACAATAGTTTTTTATACAACTCAAATTTCAACAGCATCTACATAATGCATCACTTGGTCTAAAACGAGACCCAAAAAAACCTAAATTGCGGCAAATCAGAGGTTACGAGGAGCAATACATAATTCCCTGGAGGATCCGCCAAGGACCCAGGGCCATGGAACACCGTGGGACTTCCATTCCAAAGGCTGATTCCCAGGGAGCAAGCCGGGGAAGACGTGTGATCCCTGCTCAGGATCGGAGGCTTCAGTACAAAGACCAGGGTTGGAACTTAACGGCCCTGAGGACGCAGCATGAACCTCCTGGTTGGGGGCTATCTGTGCCCAGG
>NW_024426996.1:80338217-80377734 GCF_017311325.1 Ursus maritimus
CTGGTAACCAACCAAGGGTGCTCAGGGAAAGTACGCCTTTGTAGCAGAGGCAGGGGGAGACTGGCTTCTTGCATTAGTTCTCCAAATTCTTGGATCTACTTTCAAAACCTAGAGTTTGAAACCACTTGTTCCCAGAGGTTCTGGCTCTTAGTCATTGATTCTCATTTGTTGCGAAATAGTCCTGTTGTGTTTTACAAAAATATGACCTCCTGGGTCGGTGAGTTACCAAGAGAGACAGAGGGGGCACCAGCCACAGCCACACTCATCACTCGGTCTGGGCATGCGCTGGAGCCGTCACCATGCTAGCACACCGCCTGCGATCATACCCTGCCCGGGAAGACCCTCAGGGTTTGTGCAGAAAGAGCAGTCTGGCTGTAGAACACAGCCTCCTGGTCCCTCCTAAGCAGACCATTCACTAGTGTGTTTCCCCTTCTAATCCCTCCGGAACTAGGAAATGTGCACGGAATAACATTCCGGTCTTAACCAAACACAAGGCTGATCTTTCATGCGAGTGACTGTCCTCATCACCCCCAGTCAACACCTGGGCACAAAGGAGCTGGCAGAGCGCCTTCTCTCACTTCACGTCCCACCCATGCTGAGTGTGCCTGCGTGCCCAGGACTCTCGCACACTCACCTTCGGGGCCCTTCTGCTTCCGCTCCACCTCCCGGCGGTACTCCTCCAGCTCTCTGTCGGTGAGCGTGTTGAAGGGGTTGGGGCCCGTGGTGCTCACGATGACGTGGGGCTGGTACTCCTTCTCAATGATGGCCTTGGAGGCTGTCACCAGCTCCCCCTGCAGACAAAAAGGGATGCCCAGTCTGTGGGAGCCCTGCCCGCAGGGACTCTCCCCCCTCCCCGGGCAAAGCTGCAGGCAGGGCGGGGTGGGCAGATTTCCCAGAGCACACAGACAACCCTGAGACTTTGTCTGGGCCTCGCCCTGGGCCCTGAGACTGAGGCTAAGCTGCAGCCTCCAGTGGTCGGAGACAGAGAAACACAACTTTGAAGCTACAAAACAAATGTAACAGGAGAAAAAAATCCTAGGAAAGTCCTTCAGGCTTCAGAGGCAAAGGCACCAGGGGCACAGAGAGCAGAGTACCTCAGGGAGAACACCATCTCCTTCCTGGCAGGGACGGAAGAGCCAACTCTTTAAGTCAATTGCCCTCCTCACGACATCAGAAAACATCCAGGATTCTAAGTCGGGGAAAGTATGCTCGGAGATTTGCTTACTTTCTAAATTCACAGATTAAGTTCTGTTCTTTTAACTGCGTGTTTCGTTTACAACTAGCTCCTAGAACTTATCCCAAAACACTGAGAAATTTTTTTAAGAAGTCCCAAAATACCAATATTTGTCTGAGGAATTTGGAAAACCGAGAACATGTAGGAAAGAAAGAGAAAAAGCAAGCAAGCAGAGCACAAAGGTGTCTGGCAGTCAGTGCCAGGTCTGCAAAGGGAGGCTGCCCCATGCTGGGCCATCACTGGGGGTGGGGAAGCAGGCCTGGAGGGAGGGAGCCAGTGGGGGGAGGCAGCTCTGGGGTGTGTGATGTCCAGCCTATACTCACATGTCCAGCACAGCTCTGTGTCCCACCACCCAGCCTGGTTGGCCCCCAAATGCCCTGGGTTCATTTTCTGAGAAAGTTAACCAGAACACACACACATGCCCATTACTTTATGGGAGCGTCCAAAAACAACCCATGATACGACAATCCAAAATTCTGATGGTAGGCCTGGTCTGTCCATACTCTCCTCAGTAAGGGGAGAACACCAGAGAGAGACCATGCCCGAGCAACGTGCATGAGAGACAGAGCCAGACTGAGTGCTGGGGAAATTCAGCTCACCTGGGCCACCCACTGCCCTGGCAAAGGCTGGGGAGCCTGGGCTAAGGGGCCCCTTCCCAGCAAGCCGGGTATGGACAGTCCAGAGCACCCATGATCCATCAGGGATGCAGGGCCGGGGAAGAGAAGCAAAGGGCCTGCTGGAGTTGGGCACCTTTGCTCAGAGAGCCTCGAGATGCAAGATGACCTGGATGGTCAAGGGAGGCCCTCTTTCTGACCAACAATGACCCAAGGTCAACTGGCCTTTCACTCAGAAGCAGCCCTGTCTCCCCAAGACAGGGGACTGAATCCCTGCCTGCCACTCGCTACTCACTGATGCCTGTTCCTGTGCACAGCCCCCGGTTTTGCTTCCTTGAGAGGAGCCCGTGGGGCTGACAACAGCTGCGGCCCGGCCGTGCAGTTCCCTGACTCTACGGCAACGTGGCCAGTTGCATTCACATCCTGGTATCACTGCCGAGAAAATGACGAGGTGAAGTGAGGTTTGAGAGAAATGTTCCCATTCACTTAAAAGTTCAAATCAAGGGATGAATAAAGTATCAAGAATCACCTGCCACAGAGGCGCCCATGGACTAGCAAGGCCCTTCCCGCCCTGACACATGTAACCCTCGAGGCACAGCCTGTTGGTTCCCACCTCTGCTGCCAGGCCTCCCTCCTCCAAATTCCTCAGCCAACAGCCAAGCACCTGCCAAGACCTGGGCTCTAAACAGACTGGGGGACAGAGGGAGCAGGGCTTGGGATGCAGAGGGAAAAAGGTCCCCTACGGAGCAGTCTGGGCTGAGAAACCAGGCTGTGACGCAGCTGCTCTCCCCAGCAGGCCACGGGGAGGCTCCTGCAGCTTCCCTCACCTCTAGCCACAGAACAGGGGCTCCAAGCAAACCAGATGCCCAGGAACTGCTTCTGCACTTGGCTGGGAAGCTGGCAAGCAACACGAACAGGGCTAGTGACCCGATCTCTCCGAGCATCAGGCTTTCATCCATAAAACCCACTCAGATTTAAATTTACGTTCTCAGTGCCGGGCCACACACTTCTGGGTGCTCAACACCAAATGCACCATGTAAGTCTGCGAGGTGGGCCCAGGCCCCTCGCGCGTCCACCACACAGCACAGCGTGTGGGAGGGCCACAGCCCATGCGCACAGAGTTGCAGAGAACAGGGGCTCACAGTGCCCAGACCCCGCAGGACAGTTCCTGGCTGCGCTGGGCAGGCTTAGCATAAACCTGATGTCTAACAGCTCGATTCACTAGTAATGAAGTCCAGAAGGTGCCAGACTGCCCCAGGCTACATGCTGGCAGGTGCAGGGCTGGAGTGGAGAGCGCCTTCGGGGGCGCTCAGGACTCCTTCTGGAACCAGAGCATCAGGGTGTGGCTGACAGCTCGCAGTGCCTTCTCCCGTCAGAAGGCAACACACTCTGCATGAATGACCATCCATCGCCAGGGAGGGAGAGATGGAAGCAAAGGAAAGTCCTTCCCAAGAGCTCCAACCTCCTAAGTCCCAAACACATGTTGCTCAGATTCTCAAATGGAAAGTGTCTACACGTACCTGCCTCACTGGAAGGAGGACATTTTTAGGACGTTTAACAAAGTCCTTTTCACTTGGTCAAAGAGACTCACATTGCCGGCCAGCAACGCCCATCTAGTAGGAGGAGTAACTCAGTCTGCGTTTTGAGCCCCACACAAAAGCCGTGGCAACAGCCCCAGTCAAGGGCATGCGTGGAATCATATTCTCAACACAGAAATGAAATATGCTTAGTCGGTGGGGAAAAGACCAAGGGTGCAAATGTGAACACCAGAAAGAGGGTGGCAGAGAAAACTCAAGCTGGATGAAGAACCCAGGTACGACACTAGCATCTCGGCTGGGCTGGGCGCACTTTCCTAGGCTAACCCCACCCAGATGCACCGCTCACGGAGCGCGGCACTCAGACTGTGGGGAGGACACCGGGATCGCCAGGAATCCCGTTCCCACCGACTCTGACCTTCTGGCCTCGGGGGCCCCGCATCTATACTTCATGAAACACAGGTGACGGGGCACACACCCAGGTCTGACACCGCCAGAGCAAAGCCAGAACAGGGGCTGGAGGAGGAACCGGCCCAAACAGACCCCTTTCAACACAGCCTGCATTCCAGCAAGCCCTGAAAGGGCTCCAGCAGAGCCCACTGCGTGTGACAGTGCGCAACAGCGCGCCAGGAGGACCACGAGCAAGGACTGTTGCAACCGGCTCTGCCCACAGAGCCACGGGGTGGCAGCCACGGGTGCACTCCGCACAGGAAGCCCCTGGGCTCCTGCACAGCACACCTTCACACGTCTGAGGAAAAAAACAGGAACTCACAAGATCACAACAGCTTCCAGCCCAAAGTACTGAGATGCAAAACAAGTACATCTTTCTCCTCTGCTCTGAGGAGCTCCTCCAGGAATGGCAGCTGGAAGTACATTCTAACGATAAGGAAAAATGGGAGCCCTGAAATTAATACGTAAGTATGCAAAATCCTGTTACTGGGGGGAAGTCCCCACAGGGAGATACAGACTTTGGGACAGAGCTGCTTCTTTCTGGCAACTGGAACGTCGCTAACATGAAACTTGCATCTCAACAGGGGTATATGAATTGAAAGAGACACACCCCACAAATTCCCTTTGAACGAAGGGTGAATGTGACTAAGACTCGAAACATGCAGGCAGTCGCGGCCCGCCCTCGGCCCCAAGTAGCGCAGCCCAAATGCTCACGGACAGTCCCCTTCCAACACGCCAGGTACGCATGTACGCAGAGGACAACTCTGGGCTTCAAATTTTCAGGCCTTTTTCCCCCGTGAAACACTTTTAAAAAATTATCCAGGGTTTTTTAAGGGAAAAGCAAAATATATTTCCTCAACAATACAAACTGTCTGACTGATTCCCCTTCCTCTGAAATGATGTCTTTCAATCATACAACCTCCAGTTGCCATATTCACAGCATGTGCGGTCACAGCTGAGCAAGCAAAGGCAGAAGGCCGCACGGGAGAGCCGCCACTGCCCACGGTCTGCCCATATGAGCCTTTTGCAATCGCACCTTGTAAAAGGCTTGCTAAAACCCAAAAGCGTGCACTAACCACAGTCACGTGCAGAACTTCCGAAAGGCGCCACGTCATCAAGATGGGCCCGCCCTCCGCAGCCTCGTGGAATAAGAGCCATTGTGAAAAGAGCCTCATACCAAATGTCTTCATGAAGGAACAGGCAGAACAGAACCTCTGCACAATCCCACGGATAACTGAGAGACAGGGGTGAAGCTACTTCAGTAACTAAGACGGTGCCTAGCGAGAGCAGACAGTGAGGGATGGGGGGGCAGGTGAAGAGCAGCGCGTGCTGAGAGGTAGCTGAGGACAGGGCAGTGAGTACCTTTCTAAAAGAGAGAGATCTAGCAGGACTAAAGGTCTGCTCTGTAAGCTCGAGCCCTTCGATTGTTTCCGTACAGTCAGAGAGGGGTGCGTCCTGCAACAGTAAACTGAGTCATCAGAGCCCACCAGGCCCAGCTTTGAAACATCAACGGAGAGCACAGGACGGAGCCAGCCGAGGGCATGCGGCAGAGACAGCCAGCCACAGGGACAGCAGCGGTGACAGTGGGGCCACATGCGAGCAGAGACCACACAAGCAGGACCACGGCTGCCCCGATTCGGAACACGGTTACCGACCCTGCCATTGTGTTTAAAGCATTAGGCGGCAACTTCATTTTCAGAGATAACTACTTACACGATTATCTTCTATGTGCCAGAAACAGTCCTTCTCCAGAAGGGCATGTAAATGTGGAGGCCACATTTACAGGTACCCTCTGAAAGCACTTTAGCCCGAGCAGCACATGATTGCAGGCGGCAATATACACAACAACAAAAAGGCCATTAAACCCACCCTCTTCTAGTATTTTCCCCAGTATACTGCTAAAACCAGGGCAAATCCAGTCCCCAAGCAGGCGGCATGGGTGCTGCCGTCACATGGGCATGCATCGCATGGAGCAGGGCTGGGGGTACACGGCCCTTGGGCATGCTTATGCTAAATCTACAACTTCAGGAAAAGTGCCAGCATTATTCCTTATTGTGAGGATTTTTCATGGAGATAACTGGTTGCCTAGAATACTTACCTCATAGAGTCATTCTCTCCCAACTCAAGAGTAATTTTGGAGTAGACAGTCATTAGAGCCACCACCCACTAATGTCAGACATCCTGAGCTCTCACCTGGACAAGGCTCCTGTCCATCACTACACCACACAAAACCTGGGACTGCGGGCCAGCTGTCTTAATGTCCTGTAAGTTCTGCTCCCGGATCTGAGGATGCAAGAAGGAGAAACACACATCAACAGTACAGAGAAGCCCGGCTGTGACTTGGAGTCACTCTGCTGTTACCGGGGCCCCAGAGCCACACCCAAGCCGCACTTCTGCTCTGCCCCACCCCTCATGGTCCTGCATGGCCACAGTGCCTGCCTGACGGGGCCAGTCCAGCTTGCTGAGTCGTTCATGAGTCTAAGGGGAGGACTAAGCCATTCCTGACTTTCTGCACCTTCTAGACGGCTGTGGTAAGCACAGATCTCTCACCGTACTGGTTAAGTAGAGGGGGACTATCCCCATGTGCCCGTCATACAGTGACACCGTGAACACGGGGAGGGAGGGGGGCTCGTGTTCTGATACAGCAAACATTCACAGCTCAACAAACGAAGGATGAAGCTCAGGGGCAAAGGCTGTTCTCGCCGGAAGCAGGCTCTCTGGCTTCCGCTTCTGCCCGGCTATGTGAGCAAGCCTCAGTCCAAGAACCACGGGGCCCCAGCCTGTCTGCTGCTCACACAGCACACTTGTTAGTGCGACAGCAGACGTGGTGGGAAGACTGGGCCTCGGCTACAGGAGCGGTGGCGGCAGAAGCCCTCCGCCGGGGCAAGTGCGCTCCGCACCCCGTCCAACCCATCACTGCCTCCGCCCGCTCCTGTTTCCACCGAGGGCTGACGGCTGCTGGTACGCACCTTGTTCCTCATCTCCTGGACCTCTTTCGGATTAGTGTTCAGTGGAACAAACAGGTTAGGGACAGCAGAGGTGG
This sequence comes from Ursus maritimus, assembly GCF_017311325.1. Taxonomy (NCBI): domain Eukaryota; kingdom Metazoa; phylum Chordata; class Mammalia; order Carnivora; family Ursidae; genus Ursus; species Ursus maritimus. The sequence continues at coordinate 80,345,094 of NW_024426996.1, forward strand.
AGGTTCTATGTCCATCCTCTTTAGTCCACTGCAAATATCAAGAACAGTTGAAAAGTCAGAACGGGGACAACGCTACGCGACACCACAGCATCCAATCTGTCCAACGTGTCTCACACCTGGTCATGCATGAACATCACAGAGAATGAACCAATGACCACACCTCCTGTCACCGCAGCAAGGGGATCGGGGCAGGGCATGTACAAATAGGAACCGAAGTCGTGACCGACTGGCACACGCCCTCCAGAATGCCCCAAGGAGAACTCAGGCACGGCACAGGCTGACGACAGAGCTCTGCTCCGTGACTCCCGCAGACCATCTGGGGCGCGGGGTGGGGTGGGGGGGGGCCCTTCAGAGCACATTGGTTCACCGCCCTGAGAGTCATCAATGCCAAAGCCGCTGGAAGCATGAGATGGCAGGGTCATGAAAGGCGATGTGATGTTGCCACCCGGGGGGAGGGAAGGACCGCGCCGTGAGGCAGGAGTGGGCATCACCGAAGTTTGGCACGGAAATAAACTACGGCATTAGAATGCGCTGCCGGCATAGCTCGCTCAATCCCAGAAAATCACGGTGCGAACGTGTGCACGGTGGGCGCCTGGTGGAGAGTTTGGTGACGTCGAGTATTTTATATAACTTAATACTTCAGAGTGTTACAAAAATATCCCCAACAAACGTGAGGCGCTCACGAGTTCTCGTTAGAAGGCTGTCTTAGTCATTGGTGCGTAGCACAGCACACCGCGCCTGTCACGTGCTGTTTTTTGGATCTCCAATCCAGTCCGAGGTTTTTCATCAGATTCTAATTCTTAGGCATGGGTGGGCACTGAACAGCAAAACAAGGCCAGCAATGTTATGCCTTTCAGAGTACCTTCAGGGGGCAGTCGGGGAGCCATAAACCGTAAGGCTTTAAAGAAAGCAACACAACTGGCAAATGCTTAGCCGCCGTGAAGGGAAGTGTGGGATGGGCATGAGCTGTGAGGTACTCACTGACGGTTATCTTCTCAGAAAGAAATAACTCCAGCTTTTTATTAAAAATAGGTTTTAGTCAAACATTAACCCAATAACCTCAGAAGCTTGAACACGTCTGAAACTTAAGAACAGTGACTGTGAGTTCACATACCAACCTGGGAGCACCGCATGGAGTCTGCATTACTCCGGAACGGTGAGGACCCACATTAACCGCTGCGCGAGGTCTCCCTCCAGAGTGCATGCACACTGACTCAAGCACCTCAAGTGAGTGCACGTTTTCTCAAGCCAACAGCAAATAAAGCTCACAGCTGCCACTACACGTGTGCTTTGGAAAACCTCATCACAGCCACTCAGCACTATGTATTTATATCAGCAGCGGAAAGCTGGTTCTTAGGACCACTCCCTTTAACAAGTAAAATGAATAAAATCAAAACAAATGAAACTGGAAAAGAAAAACAAAACGAGGGAGGGAGAGAGGGAGGGCAAAGGAGAGAGGAGAGACGGGCTCAAACGCTGAGCCCCGCCACGTTCACGCAGAGTCTCTGCCCACGTGACCCGTCTGCTCAGGAGCACAGAGGCTCTCTCACCAGAGCCACCTGGGAAGACAGAGCTGTTTTCTTTGGAATAAATCTATAAAGTAAAAACACTGTTATTAAGGGAACAGGAGGCCCCGCCTGCTTACTTGGGACCCACTGTTTTAGGCCCTCTGACCTAACATCACCTGGACTCCTACAGAATTTGACATGCAGAGAGGAGTCTGCCCCGGCCCCCCTCTCTTCACAGGACCCCGCGCCAGGGGCCTCCCTACTCTCTGGCAGGGGGGCCACTGAACTGTCTGCGGCCACCTGAGGGGGTAGTGGAGACGGTCCCCACAGGGCGTGAGCACCAGGACAGCGAAGTATCTCTCAGGGCAGTGCTTGTCACTTCCGGCACAAAGCACGCCCGGTGGCGTCTGTTGCTGGTGCCTGCAGATGGCCTGCGCTGCACTTGGGTCATGCCACACCCAGCAGGAGTCACAAGACTCACCACTATGGCCGTCTACTCACATGCAACAGTCCATGCACAAGGTAGCTGGCTTAGAGCATTCGGAGGCTTTGGGACAGCGAGCAGGGCCCGAGGCAAACGAGAAAGGACGAGGTCAGCTGAGAAAATGCCCGTGAGACACGAGGGAAAACTGCTTAAGAAAACACTCAAGACTTGAAAGCACAGACTGCAGCGACTTCAGAAACCGCTGGAGATTACAACACTACAATCACAGCTCAAGACTGAACTACTGTTTTGTGCAAGAAGTTTTAAGATTCCTTGAGTACAATTTGAATTAAATGGCAGCTCTGACTTGCAGGTTAGCACACGTAAGTTACTTAGTTTCTCTGCTACCGCGGGGTCAGGTGAAGACCAAGGACAGATCTTAAGCAGTTTCAAGCAGACAGATTTACTTGAATTACAGCTGATGCATAAAGCAGATTCTGGTTGAGGCTAAAAGAAGGTTAATGAAGTGGGTTTGCTTTCAATCCGGGTCAGAGGGGCTGGATTCCCAAAGCCTCCGAAGCCCCAGCTACCCAACTTGCTCTACGTCATCTAACTATGAACAGTAAGTAGGCACAGACCAAGCAGTTGGTAATACAGCTTGGCACGCAGACACCGGACGAGAGAGACTGCAGCAAGGGTTTCACGCGATCGTGTGTAACGTTCGTCCACACCTTAGTCTTCGACTTGGGGCTGCTTCCGTTCTGCCCCTCCTCAGAAGCATCGTCGCCCCGGCCAGAGCTCAGCCATCTTGTCTTCTCCCGCTGCTGCTTCTGAAAACTGTGTCTGAGAGGGGAGCAAGTGCCCGGGTCCCCGTCACCCGCGAAGGGGTAACCTGTGACACTGGCAGGAGCCTCCACATCGCTGTGTTTTTTAGATTTCTCTCTCAGAGCAGGGTATCGGTAGGGGTAGCCAGTTCTGTAACCCTAGGGGCCAAAGAGACGGAAAGACAATCACCATTCCAGATCTTGACACAGTGTCACTTTGGAAAACTGTGTGGAAACCGCTAGAAAAGCTGGGCACGCACACACACACGACCCCTAGCTGCATGCCAGCAGAGACACAAGGATGGTCACCAAAACTCTCAAAGCAGCACTGTTCCTAACAGCCCCAGATCAGAAAGAGCTAGCAACACCTGAGCGGGCCGACTGAGGAACCCCACACGACAGACTAGGGTCCTGGAATCAGAGCAAATACTCCAGTACCAGGGGCGACACTGGGGTGAATCTCACAGATAGGACGCTGAGTCAAAGAAACCAAATGGGAAAGAACACACTGCATTATTCCACTCATAAAAAGGACAAAAAGAGGTAAAACCAATGTTTGCTGTTAGAAGATAGGACACATCAAAAACTAATCATGTACTATATGCTACCTAATTGAACATAATAATTTAAAAAAAAAAAAGAAAAAAAAAAGGAAAAAAAAAAAAAAGAAGATAGGACAGTGGTCACCCTAGGATGGGTTAAGTGCCCAAAAGGGGTACAGGGGGGCCTGAGGTGCTGCTGGGGTGTTTTGTTTGTTCTGAAGTAGGTCCACACTCAACGTGGGGCTTGAACTCACAACCCTGAGGTCAAGGGTCTCATGCTCTACCCATTGAGCCCATCAGGCGCCCGCCCCGGTGCTGCTGTCTTTTGATCTGGGAACTGGTTACCCGGTGTTAATATATGGAACACTTAAACAGGGCTTCCCTGATGCTGGCTACAGCACAGGCTGTATTCATCAACCTACTTTTTTGTTTACCTTTTAAGATAAACTTTAGACACTGTAACAATCTTTGGGGAAGGCCAAACAAGTATAACTCGTGAAAACTGGTTCCTGGAAAAACTGCTTTACCTCTGAATACAACAATGTCAAGTTCAACCTTCCATTCCACCTCATAAGCACTCACCAGGGCTGTCGGACGTGGGCCCTGCCAGCTCACGCCTCTGTGACACACTGTAACAGCACCGAGCCCACCTGCTAGACCAACATGACTGCGAGTTCCCATAGACAATCTCTCCAAAGCAAGGATGACATCTTACTCACCCTCCTATCCAGTGCTTAGCATTGGGTGGGTGTGGCATACAGACTTTATGATGACCCCCCCCTATGGTTCCCACCCACTGTAAGGCCCTCCCTCCTAGAGCGTGGGCAGGACCTGACTTGCTTCTAACAGCGGAATCTGGCAAAGGTGATTGGATGCATTACTTAAGAGTGTAGCACCATCTTCTTTTGTTTTTTTTTTAAGATTTATTAATTTCAGAGAGACAGCATGTGCGCGAGAGTGCGCCTGAGAGGGAGGGGCAGGGGGAGAGGAAGAGAGAACCTCAAGCAGACTCTGTGCTAAGTGCTGAGACTCAATGCCACGACTCTGAGATTGTGACCTGAGCTAAAACCAAGAGTCAGGAGCTTAACCAACCATGCCACCCAGGCACCCCAAGAGTGTAGCACCCATCTTGAGAGAGTCTCTGTCCACTATTGGCTCTAAAGAACCAGGCTGCCAGGACTCCTACAGCTGTAAGAAAATGAATCCTGCCCACAATCTCAGGGAGCTGGGAAGTGGGCCCTCCCCATGCAGCCTTCTAACAGCAATCCAGTCCGGGCCGACACCCTGATTGTGGCCTTCCTTGTGAGACCCTAAGCCAAGAATCTGGTTCAGGCGGCTCCTGACCTGCAGCTGCATGTGTGGACCAAGTCATGCACAGCCATGAAGGAACAGTGAATGACAGGAGAATTAGGGGCTAGTCATAGAAGAGGGGCCATGGCCGGTGCCCTGCCTGCCGAGGTGCTTTGCAATCCTTCACATTTCTCCCAATTCAGGAATTCACTTCCCTTTGGGTGCTCCTCTTCTTTGAGAAGCCACTTTCATTACCAATCATTCCTTTACTACATTAAAAAAAGGGTGGTAATAATCCCTAAATGCAGTCATTGGTGGCTGTTTTCCCCACCACCACCCTTAGGAAGATAGGTAAATGTCTACACTGCAGTCTTTCCACTGCTGAGCATGCCCTGTTGAGTGAGGAACAATAAAAGATAACAGCTACATTGTAAAAAGGCTACCTTCAGAAAAATAAAGTTCTTATTAATTCAGGTTTTCTCTTGCTTAGGGAGCCAAGACTCTTGAGTAGTCTCCATGACTCCAGGATAAACCACCAGAACTTCATAAAATTTCATCCTGAGAGAGTAGGGTTTCTTATTCTTCCCCTTCAAATGCTGATAACGCCAAAATCAGAGGCAATCCTCAGCCCTCAGACGTGCTGTAGGACTCGGCTTATAGTTGAACATATGGACTCCTTCTTTCCGTGAAAAGCTGGAATCGCATCCTGATTTTTTTGGGAAGCAATTTAGCATTTCTTCTAACTCTATGTTAAAATACTTCTTACAGTAGGAGAATCTTAAACTATTAGCTACCCTATTCAATTATGGGCAAACATACATGGTTAATCAGAATGCTACATTAAAATGTGGACTATAATCATAATTACTATTTCTTATACACTACACAGACTTCTCATATCAAAAATGACAATAATCAGGACACCTGGGTGGCTCAGTCGGCGAAGTGTCTGCCATGATCCCAGGGTCCTGGGATCGAGTCCTGCATTGGGCTCCCTGCTCAGTGGGGAGCCTGCTTCTCCCTCTGCCTGCTGCTCCCCCTGCTTATGCTCGCTCTCTCTCTCTCTCTCTCTGACAAATAAATAAATAAATAAATAAATAAAATCTTTTAAAAAAGTGATGATAATGACCATGTGCAGTCAGGACACTGAACACAACACCCTCGTAACAAGCACTTCGCTATTCATCTTTCATCCTTTCTCTCCCTCCTCTAGCAAATTAGAGTTATTGCCTAATCCTGATCTCTCTCCACCTTTGAGAAGGCACTGAGCACACAAGATGTGGTGGGCTAGCATTCTCGATTCTTAGTCCTCTCTCCTGTTCCCCACCTGACTTCAAGGTCACAGAGCAGTGAGACATCAGAGTGCCTGCCAGGAGGAGAGAAGCCACCACCCCAGCACTCCTTGCCTCGCTGGGCGCCTCAGGGGAACCTGCCACCCAGGGCTGACACCTGAGCCACCACTGCCCCCCTGCACCTAACGCCAGCTGCTTCTTCCATCTTCTTAGTGAGCTCTGTTCCTCCTCTTGCTTCCCGTGACCAGTCCTGGCCCATGCCCCGTCTCCGCCTCTGCAGCCCTCATCACACTCTGTCAGAACCCAGATCCCAGATGCTCGGCTGCGTCTGGATTGTGTGTCCCTCTCCCCAGCTAGGTCATGCACTCCTCGTGTCCTGTTAGCGGCTACAAATCTGGCCCCTGAGGACACTTGGCATACCCTGAATCAGATATTCTTTCTGTTCCAAAATCTTCAAGAAAGTTAAACTTCCTGCCTCCTGAAGCCACCCATCCCATCTGTGACCTGGTCCAATAGTCAGGACTTTCTCCTGTTAGGCTGGAATGTGCCCCACGGGCCCTGGTGCTGCCGTCAACAGTGCCCAGCACAGCCATGGCAACGCACAGGGATGCCAGCCTTCCTAAGGCTTCTCACTCCCACACTCCTGGGACGGGTCCTCATGTCTCCGCCGCCTAATGTCATGGGGAAAGAGAATGGACTCTCTTGAACCCCATCTGAACAGTATGACATGGCAGCAGGCACAGGGCCCAAAGTCTCTGGAAGACAGAATCGTTTGTCCTACGATGCTTGTTGTGAATATCTGAAGAACCCGCTCACACCAGGAAGGTATACCCCTACCCTCACACCCCTGCGGTGTCTTCAGTCGCACAGACACCTTCCTTCTCCCAACTCAGCCTACCACAATTTTACTTACTCTGTGAGGTCATTGCCAAGTACCATCCCCATAGTTTTCTCCCTGACCCTTGCCAAAGGATGAGATCCCTCACTGAACCCTCTAACAAAGAGTACATCCTTCTGGGTATCATCCAAACAGCCCTATTATGCAGAAAACACCACAGTCCCAGCTTCTGTGCAGGGCTGGTCTCCGTGTCCCTGCAATACGGAGGAGGGGGTCTCCCACACAGTAAATCAGCAGCAAATGTCTGTGGAACACAGTAATCAGGCCCCACGTAGCTAGAACTTACTGTTAAAACAAAAAGCAAACACTTGGCTAGCTGATGCAGAAGCTCCCCCACCCCCACCCCACAGTCCACTTATGGGGGGGGCGGGGGGGCTGCAGTGCCCGCTCCTCCAGGGGGACCTACCCACTTTCGAGCAGAGCATGCTCTGTGCTCTTGTCCCCACACCATCCAGAGGCGATTCCTTTCAAACAACAAAGGAACAAAAGAAACCTCCCCCTCCGTATTTTATCATGACTTAGCTTAGGAGTTCAATCGCCCTGGTGCTTCTTCATGAATTTTGAGGGTGAAAGCATTCAGATACTGCATGAAGACAGCAATTACACCCGCTACAAAAACACCACCGCTGCTGCTTTCAGAACAAAAGCTGTATCGTCTGGTGGTAACAACATTCTTACCAGATTATCGAGCATCCGCATGAGGGCTTCAAACTCCTGCTCGCCGATCTGCCACTTGGGAGGTGAGCTGCTGCCCTCCCCTGACGGGGACCCCGGGGAACGGGATTTGGCTTTGTACTTGCCAGGATCCAGGAGGACTAAGTTGTCTGGCCCTCCCGCGCTGGCCAGAGTTCGAACCTTTTCCAAAACAAGCAGATAGTACAGTTTGAGATCTTGACTGAAGGCAAGAGGATCAGATCAAATGACGACAAGAGATTACTAGGTCACAGAAAAAACCAAGTCATCGAAGTCTAAGAATAAAAAACGGAGGACGGACAGAGACAGACTACCCACACACAAGGTCATTTTCAGAAGTTCTTCTTTAGCAAAACAAAGATACTAGGCGCTCGTGCTTGGAGGAGAAATGCGGAAACAAAGCCCCTTTCAAGGCTGTATGAAGCCGCCTGGGGACTGCACTGCTGCCCAGATGAAGTCAAGGTGCCAGTGGAGTGAGCACAGACTTGGGGTTGAGCAGAACTGGCTCGGCGGCGCCCACACCAAGTCTCTCCCTCTCTGTACCTGCTTCTCAATGAATAGCGCCATGATGGGCAAATGAAGTAACATGTAAATGAAGCACCTGATACCTGGGCTGGTGCACACGAGCGCTCCATAAATGGTGGTGACTTACATATCTGAATGACAAAAAACTAGAAATGAAAAGCCCAGTAATCATTCACCAGCTTAAATCAGTGAAATGGCATTTGCTCTGATCAATTTCCAAATCCACTAGCTCATCTTGGGCAAAGAGATTATGCAAAGTATCAAAAATCTACAAGAACCCTGCGGACGCCCAAATAAGCCGCAGACTGCAGAGAGCAGCCGCCACGTACCTGGATCTCACACGCGACCACCAGGTTATGGATGTAGTAGAAGGCCTCCTCAACGCTCCCTCCAACTGACACGAGCCCGTGATTCCGGAGAATAAGAACCTGCGGGGAAACACGAAAGCTCAAGGGAGCTAGGCAAGAAGACTGCTACTCTGACTTTTTTCTCCTTTCCTCTAGAGTTTAAATACCAGATTAGATGTCTACTGACCTTGCTTTTAGGCCCCAAATTTTTCTGAATTAATACTTTTTCCTCCTCCTCAACCAGAATCCCATGATAATCATGGTAAGCCACTTCTCCAAGGGAAAGTGCCTCCGGGGAGATTGGCAAGAGGCCACATTTCATCGCAGAGACCTAGAGAACAAGCAGTCACCATGAACAAAGGCAAATTGACAGTCACACATCGATGATGCAGCACTTTCCTCAAAGAAATAAAAAGGGGAACATATTTTATGTTATATTCTTCTCAGAAATGAACCTATGAACTTAAGATGAACCTTACTTCTGGGGCTCCTACTGATGTATACTTAAAAATCAAAGGCATCTCAATGCTGGGAGAGCCTCAAAAGGAATTCCACATCTTTCTGGACTTCTCCCACACTGACCATAATGCTGTACGAGCTGTATGAGCTCAGGCTTCCCGGCAAGATGAACCCTGGCCCTACTGCAAGGAGAGGCAAGGGCTCCCTCTGAGTGAGCCATGACCCTGCAAAGAGAGGGTCTGAACATGCTGTAAGATTCTGACCCACTTGTCATCTCAGGTTGTAGGGAAGACCGAAACCTGAAATGTAGATAAAACCCAATTTCTGGGGCACCTGGGTGGCTCAGATGGTTAAGCGTCTGCCTTCCACTTGTGTCATGATCCCAGGATCCTGGGATCGAGCCCCACATTAGGCTCTTTGCTCAGTGGGGAGCCTGCTTCTCCCTCTGCCTGCCTCTCCCTCTGCTTGTGCTCACGCATGCCCACTCTCTCTGACAAATCTTTTTTTTAAAAAGCCAATTTCTGAAGTTTAGAATAATTATGCTGTATAATTTCTCTTCTATTGCAATAAAACAATCCTTGGGTTTCCTTAACGTTCCCAAACTGACTTTAGAACGTGCTAATTCTGAATGTTTTCTACCTAGACTGACAGGCTCCACAGATTCCAACAGTATCCACAAGTACAACTGTGCACAAAAGTACATCTAGAAGACGCCACCTCGAAAAAGGCAACGTCACATTTAATCCCTTTCAAGGCACCAGCCTTCCTAGGAGAAGGAATTTCCAAGGAAAGTGATTTGGTATGTTTTAAAGCAAACTACAGGGGCGCCTGGGTGGCTCAGTTGTTGGGCATCTGCCTTTGGCTCAGGGTGTGATCCTGGAGTCCTGGGATCGAGCCCCACATCGGGCTCCTCTGCTGGGAGCCTGCTTCTTCCTCTCCCACTCCCCCTGCTTGTGTTCCCTCTCTCACTGGCTGTCTCTCTGTCAAATAAATAAATAAATTCTTTTTAAAAAATAAATAAAAACAAATAAAACAAATTACACAATAAGCCGTTTGTAACCATATTCTCAAAGGTACCTCTAATGGTTCGTTAAAATGCATGGACTTTTTGTGGTTGGAAGAGCATGGATTTTTTTAGAAAAAATTTCAGAAAATGATAGATCTAATAAAACTCTTATGCTGACATCTGGAACCACATATTCAAAGTAAAATAAATAAGCCAGATAGATCTAACATTCATCAAAACAATCTAATATGCATGACCTTAAAACATCAAGATAGGTGAAAATTCAGCATTACTGAGTCCATGAGGTTATGTGTGGTACAAATAAGCCCAGAAAGTCATTAAATTATATGGTGATAAAAAGCCAATTCTGGATAGTTCACTGTCACATGACCGTACCAACAACCAGAATGGGCACGTTCATGCTGGGTGGTCTGGCCTGTGGGCACCAGAAGGGCCTGGGCTTGGTGACTGGGCTGGGGAAGGCTCTGCGGAAGCTCTGGGCTTGGAGGCCAGGTCTCCTAACAGCCTACGAGGTGTATGCCTTCATCTTGCAACAGCCATTCCTCTTCTCCCTGCTCTCATGATCCAGCCTGGGCATCTGTTGGCTCCAGGCAGACATCTAGGGGCTTCTAGGCCTCAGCAGGCTCAGGTCTCATGCAACCCACCAGCACTTTGCTGAGCCCACAGCACGCTCCCCCTGCAGCTTGTCTGGGCCCCCCTCCCTCCTCAACCTCTTCACAGACAAGGTGTCTGCTTACAGCCCTCCCTCTGCAGCTCCCTGCAGTCTTCACACTCTGAAGTCTGATCTCACCCTCAACACTCCGAATTTCTGTTAAGTCTAACGGACATTTTCAGATTCACATAGGTTTTCCAAAACTAAGAGCGTATGGACCCCTTAAAAGAAAAAAAAAATTCTTTTAATAAAGTCAAACTTAGTAAAAGACCTTTTTTACTCCAACAAAATTAGGCTTATTGACTTGTTGCCTCAAGAGAGCACAACTGTGAGGAAATGTGAAGTGCCTCCCACTAAACAGCCGGCGCACTCACCGCAGCCCCTGCTGGCGTGTGGATGTGCACCACACACTTCACGTCCGGCCGCGCAGCATAGATGGCAGAATGTAACACGAAGCCAGCCTGGTTTACTCCCAGATTAGTACTGCCGCGATCTACCACATCTCCTTGTATATTGATTTTAACCTGAAAGTAAGCAAATAAAAATTTTAAATGTCAAGAGGATTTCAAATGGCCCTTCCTAGAAATTATTTAAACCAAAGCTTAAAGTGTTTGTAACTAGTTCTAAAGCTTTTTTTCTGTGTTTATCACACAAAACAAACTTTTTCCTCTTTCTTGGGTTTTATATGCCTCATAGGATTAAAAGGTGTTTAACTATCGACTATGACCTAAACATACATGAAGCCCAAGAGAAGGATATTCTTACCAAACTGGATGCAGTCACTTCACTGTAGAGAAGTCCAAAGGGAACAATGAGGAAATGTTCCTGCTCAGAGCTCACTCTGGTCTGTAAGGAAAATTGCTGAATCAGCTCAAAAATCCAATTGAAATTATTTGCATCTCTTTCCATCCGCAAACTCACAGGTCTATTGTGCACGTTCTGTGAGCTACGTAGGAAAGCCCGTAGTACAGCGTCTGCCATGGAACTAAGAGGTACCGGAAGCTTCCATCATTACATTGTAGTAACTTCTCAGGCAGATAAGTGCATCGTGGTTGCGTTCAGGACAACTGACTTTGTAAAGAAGAAACTCGGTGCCTGCCAAGCCAGCACCACTCCTCAGGCGGATCCCAGTGAAAACCAAAACGGACTTTCGTCAAAACGGACTTTGTCTTTAGTGCTCGAAACCTGCAGGCTAGTGAACAATCCCAACGATCAAAAACAACAGAGAGCTCTTCCTTACGGCTTGATGGATTTCAAAGTCTCAACAGCACATCAGCATGCCCCTGGTCAGTCTGCTCCTTCCTTGACAGCTTTCTTTCCACAATTCATTCAGTACGGACGTGGCACATGCTACGTACCTGTGTTAGAGGCTAGTGATATCACAGGAAAAAAGAGTCCTGCCCTTCAAAAAGTCAGTTCAGCTTTTAGGATGATTTTGGGAGACTCAAACGATTTCCCAAAGCCATTATATTGGAACACGCTCACCGCTGGGCTCAGAACTGCAATGGGGATGAGGCAGGTGGAGTGTAGCGTTTGTGGCAAAGGACTTACGGTGTTTAGCCCAACTTCCTAACCAGTGTAGTGACTTCTGTCGTGGCCAGAACAGAAGCACACACGGGTCTGCTGGGGCAGGTGTCATAATGGGGACGCTCACCGCGTCCTCACTTAGCCTCATTTCTTCATTCAACAAATAGCCACTGACCGCCAGCTCCATGACAGGGGCTGGGGTACAGACGGAAATAAAGCTAGAGACTGGGCATCAAACATTCTCTCTCATAGTGAGCGGAAATCTGTCTCCCTGAGTTTCTCAACACTCTTTCTAGTATGCAACACAGAACAAACCCAACCCCCCACTTCTATAATTTAGTTCTCAGATACCTGAAATTACCCGACCTCCTGTCACCTTGGTGCCAAACTCACGACTCCCTCAGTATAGCCCGACGCACATCCCCAATCACATAAGGCCTTAGTTAAAATCTTAGCTCTGCTAAGTATGTGCTAGGCTGCTCTGGGACCCTGGGTTCCTGGTCTCCTTATCCTTAAAGAGTGGATGATAAGAGCTCATACTCACAATACGGCTCTCAGTAAATGGCATCTCCCCACTCGTACTAATGGTACTAGGAGCAGCAGTAATAAATCACGACCATGAATGAGCCTGTTCTAAATCCACCTCCATGATATCCGCTCTCTGCAAGTCCCTATTTCCCCATTCTCTGCTCTCTTAGTTGTTTCAAATATGCACATGTGGTTTCCAACTTTTCCAAAAATATTTTTCCATTAATGGCGAGTTATCGAGGCTTATTTCTAAAGTCAGTGCTAAAGCGTGCATCTTTTTAACTATCTAAAACAAAACCAACTACACAATTGCCCCAATTCCCAAGTTGGGTCAAAACAGAAAACATAAAACAAGGCATTCCTCTGTGTATTTATTGGCTGTAATGAAAAATAAGGTTGGAAATAAGGAAAAATTACACATCAGATATCTTTACTTACAAAGTAACAGTTTTTATCTCACAACAACGTAGTGTTTAGAGAGTACATGTACAATTTAAGTATAATAAAAAACCCAGCACCTCTAGTATCCTGGAAGCTCATCTCTTCTCCCGTTCCCCAGAAGTGACCACCATCCTGAATTACGTGTTAAGCATCTTCTTCCTTGACTTTACAGTTTCACCTAATACATATTCATCCCGAAGCCATATCATTTAATTTTTATCTGTTTATGAACTTCAAATTATTAGAATCATACTGTGTTTTTCAGTGACCTTTCTTCCTCAACATTATTTCTGAGATTCCTCCACATTATGATATGCGTGGCTATCCTTTATTCACGGTCACTGCAGCACGGCATCCACTGGATGAATATACAACGACTGTGTCCATTCTTCCGTCAATTCTCCCTCTGCCTCTGCCCCTCCCTCCCACTCATGCTCTCTCGCTCTCTCTCAAATAAATAAATAAATAAATAAAATCTTTAAAATAAAAAAAAAAATTCTGAATTCACTGGAATTGCTTTGTGGGTTTAAATACATAATACAACTTTCCAATTTCGATTTTTCAGTCAACTGTGTCAGTACCAAATACTGCCTAGTGCACCCTTCCCCTGCTGATCTGCAATGCAGACTCTGTCTCTGATTTCTGGACATGCGATCCGGCTCTGGGCTCTGTTCTGTCCCACTGGGCTGTCTCTTCCTTTGCCCGAAGCACATTATTTTAATTACTACCACTTTATAAGTTGAGAGTCTGTAGGAAAAACCCTCCTTACTTTTAGTTCGTCTTAGCTACTCTTGGACTTTCGTCTTCCATGTAAATTTTAAAAGCATGCTACCAGATCCAACATTAAAAACCTACTACATAGCCACTGTTTAATAACTTCTTGTTTCCCTGTCTCTATACAAACCCTGTACATCAACAGTTATCAACAGTATACGTTTTATACTCTCTCATTTGTAATAACTACTTTTCATTTTTTTCACATGGTCTTTGTAACTGTTGTTCATAATATATAACATTCCCTCAAACTCATGTTAATAATTGGGCCACTTCCCACCTACTACTGGATATGTACACTTGAATTTTTTTAATAAATAATGCTAACACTTTTTCTTCTTTGACTTAAGAGCCTAGCAAATATAGGGGCACCTGCGTGACTCAGTCCATCAGGCGTCCAGCTCTTGCTTTCAGCCCAGGTCATGATCCCAGGGTCCTGGGATTGAGCCCCATGTCAGGCTCTCTGCTCATCAGGGAGTCTGCTTATCTCCCTCTCCCCCTGCTCCTTTCCCTGCTCATGCTCTCTCTCTCTCAAATAAAATAAATAAATCTTTAAAAAAAAAAAAGTCTAGCAAATCTACACATTTTAATGGAAAACGCTTAAAATATACAATTTTCTGAGTCTGAAGCAAAAAAAGAAAAAGTGCTGGGGCACCTGAGTGGCTCACCTGGTTAAGCATGCGACTCGTGCTTTTGGCGCGGGTCATGATCTCAGGGTCAGATCAAACCCACATCTGGCTCCGTGCTAGGTGTGGAGGCTGCTTGAGATTCTCTCTTTTCCTCTCCTTCTACCCCTCCCCACCCCATGTGTACTCTCTCTCCTCTCTGTCTCTAAAATAAATAAATCTTTAAAAAATAAAGGCAAAAGTACTAAATGCAGATGTGAAGTGAGCAAGAGCAGAGGATACCTGCAAGTAAGTTTCCAATGGGCTGGTGCTACCCTCCCTGCGTATCTTCCCGCACACCTGACGCTCCTTGCCTGTCCACAAGGACTGAGCACTCACATCCCAGATTTTAAAGTCACTCCCTGAAAACCAAACACACCCAACACAGCATCCCCGGCAAAGATCCACACCACGTCCCGGAAGCACAGCACGCTGGCCACAAAGGTGGGCTCCAGACCTCCTCCTCCGAGGCTTAGCACTCCCCACAGTCCACACTGGAGCTGAACCTAGAGCACCACTACCACCAAGAGGCATTTAGAGATGGAAAGGCCTCAGCATCAGCTAAGCACCACCACAAGGAAAAGTCCAGCTCATGTGCTAAAAGTCCAGCTCATGTCCACCCTGGCTTCTGACACCCCCAAGCTTCTCAAAACCTGATGCAATCTTTAAAAAGAGATCTAATTCAGGCAATCATCTCCAATCTTCTAACGCCTGCTAGCACTCTTAACTCCCTTCAGCAGAAAATCCCTAGGCCCTCTTTCAAAGAAAGGGCACAAGGACCTGTTAGCACTTTTTGGCTGCACTGACAAATACTGTTAATATTTCTTTTCTGTTAAGAGTTTATATGATAACATTTAGATTGTAAAACAAAAAAATGAATGCCATAAATAGTTAAAAAAAACAGAAACAAGACCAAAACTTTCTTCCTCAAAGATTCTCTAGTTCCCAAGATACAGGCAATATTTTTGTGCTTAAGTATCTTTTTTACTCAGTATTAAAGGCCACACAAGGGGCGCCTGGGTGGCTCAGCCGGTTAAGCGTCTGCCTTTGGCTCAGGTCACGATCCCAGGGTCCTTGGATCGAGTCCAGCATCTGGCTCCCTGCTCAGCGGAGAGTCTGCTTCTCTTTCTCTCTCCCTCTGCCCCCCCATTCGTTCTCTCTCTCTCAAATAAAAATCTTTAAAAAAAAATAATAAAGGCCACACAGATCATCTACAGAAAAGCGAACATTTAACTAATGTTTTAATTCTGCCAAGTCCTAAATAAAGGGGGCGATGGATGGGAAAAGCAATTTCAGCATTTAAACTTACTTAAACAGCATTCATACTAGGACTACTGGTAAACAGCATTTTAAAACCCCCAAAGAATGTGAAGCTGTTAGTAAAGCCAAGGATTACATTTCTGATTACAGATGTAACATTTTCATGGAACAATTTTTAGCCAACCATTGAGCATTAAATCTCTACAGAGCACTCTGTCAAGTACGATCAGTCGCGGATGCTGGCAATTTTCACACAGGCCCCAGGAACAGAACCGGCACCCCTGGCAGGCTAGGCAGACCCTCTGACCGAGCATCGGAAGGCACCGTGGAGTTCTTGTTGGGTATTTTTACTGAGGCCAGATCTCAGTTTGTTGTGTGCCTACAGAGGCACCCTTCACAGACTCGATATTCCTGTGAGTGGAGACGGATGGCATGCAAGCAAATGGAAAGTATGGATGATGGTAACTGCTTCAGGGGAAATGAAGCAGGTGTGCTGGGGTGGAGGTAACACCCTACGGGCCTGACACTGTGGATACAACAGGGCCAGGTTTGCATTTTAAAAAGCAAACTTTAACGGCAACGTGGGGAAGAGACGGAGGGGAGGGTAACATAGCATCTCTGGCAAAGATCCACACCATGTCCCAGAAGCACAGCACGCTGGCCACAAAGGCAGGCTCCAGACCTCCTCCTCAGAGGCTTAGCACTCCCCGCGGTCCACACTGGAGCGAACCTAGCGCACCACTACCAGTCCACATCAGAATATCACCTACATGTGTGCTACGTATGGAGAAAAGGCTAAAACAATCTAAATGGCTGTTAACACCAGTGGCCCCAAGGGAGGTAAGAGTACCAGCAGGACTGACTTCTTCTGTAGACATCCATGGGAGGTGCACTTCTTACTAGAAGTAGGCACTATATTAATAATATGAAGTATTCAATAACAAATTCAATGAAGAAACAGAGATTGGAACAATTGTAAAAGTCAGAGAAAGAGGTTATCTCCACAGAAGAGCGGAGAAGAAAACAGAAACCTGACAAGGTATCAGGAATTAAAGAAGGCAAGAGGGGGTGAAACTCCAACTGGGAAACAAAGTTTGGCTGCAGGTAGGAAGGAAGTGGTCAGGTGCTCCCAGATGCTCTGTGACACGCTGTGCTCATTTGCTAGGAGAAAAGAGGTCAGGAGTTTTGAAAACAGTAGAGCGAGTACAGAAACACTAGTGAGCTTCTACGTGAGACGTCCTACAGTGCCAGGCAGCACTGGCGGTCCACCTGAAATTGGGGCTGCTGTCTATGGAGAAAGCCAACGGGCTGTGTGAAGGCTCTCTGCAGCAGAGTCTGGCACTCGGGGGCAGGGAGGGATAGCACAGTACGGGCAAGGAGTGTCAGGGACAGGATGCGCCAAGCTGGACCAAACAGGGAGGAAATACGGGCCAGCGGCTGAGGATGTAGAAAGGAAGCGCCGCAAAGGCAGGACTTGTCTCACTCAATGACAGAACCCCAGAGTCAGAACAATGCTTGCTATAGAATCAATATGTACAGCAGACCCAATAAATATTTACTGCAAGAGGAAAACAGAAGCCCTAATAATGTTTAAAATAGCTAAAAACTGGAATAGCTAAAGAAAAAACTATGAGAAATTGAAGACTTGGGTCAGAACAGGAAAGAAAACAAACATCTTCATTCTTAGGTTTTTAGGCAAAGAAAGATTTTTGGGAACTGCCTGTACACCAGTTTCCTTTTATCCGTGGGAGAGACATTCCAAGACCCACCGGTGGCTGCCTGAAACTGCAGACAGTACCAACCCCCACATTAGCTGTTTTTGCCTGTGCATACATACCTGTGATAAAGTCTAATCTACAAATTAGGCACAGCAATAGATTAACAACAATAACGAAAACAGACCAGAATAACAATACACTGCAGTGAAAGTTGTGCAAATATGGTCTGTCTCTCTCTCTAAAGGTCTTATTGCCCTGTGCTCCCTCTTCTTCTTGTGATGATGTGAGGTGATCAAATGTCCCTAGGGGGATGCAGGAGGTGAGTGACATGGGCGTGTGATGCACCATGAGGCCACTGCTGACCTTCTGACGATACCCCAGAAGGAGGGCCACGTGCTTCTGGACTGGCCGACTGCATGTTTAACTGAAGCCACAGAAAGCAAAACCCCAGGTAGCAGGGGACCAACTGTACTTGGGTAAACACTCATTTATTAGGTTAGCATGCAAGAAAGGAGTTTTAAAGAACTACTGTCCTCATAATTTTCAATTTGAACTACATAATTCTCAGATTATTATACTCTGCAGTCAGGAATGAGAAAAAAGGTGTTCCAAGATTTAGCTCAGCTCAGTCGACTCCCCTCTTTCCCTAAACAGGAAGAGGTGGTGCCACACACGTAATATTCCATTTATCCTTCAGCCACCACCCCATTTAATACTCACTGTGATATGATTGTAGATAAGCTGAGACCATCCAAAGAGATCTGCCAGCCGGTAAAATGCTGCCAACTTACACCGCAATAATTTCTCCCCTTTGTCATAGGCAATCGAATCAGACCCTCTCAGGTCATTCACAGGAGTCACCATACCAAGACCTGAAATAGAAGAGAAACAAACTCAAACACTTACTATTTCTTATGACACATAAAACAAGTAGGAATAATCCTGAGGTATCAATCTTCCACACCAGGCTGTGAAGTAAGTCTCAAAAACTTCAGAGACTATTTCATAAAGATCATGTTCCCCAATGTTAATACAATTAAGTTAGAAATCAAGAACAAAATGGTAGCAAAATTTGTGGGATGCAGTAAAGCCATACTTAGAAGAAAACTTACAGTAGTAAACATATATGTTACAAGAGTTTTTTTAAAATGATCTAGGTTTCACCTTATGAAACTAAAAAAAGAAAACTAAATAGAAAAAATAAGAAGAAGAAGGATAAAGAAGATATCAAACAAAAAATAACAGAGGTGGGGCACCTGGGTGGTGCTGTCGGTTAGGCATCAGACTCTTGGTTTAGGCTCAGGTGGTGATCTCAGGGTCATTGGATACAGGCCCGCATCGGGCTCCATGCTTACTGCGGAGTCTGCTGGAGATTCTCTTTCCCTCTCCCTGGGCCCATCACCCCCCACACTTACTCATGTTCTCTCTCTCTCTCTCTCTTTCTCCTCTCTTGCTATCAAAAATAAATAAATAAATCTTTAATTAAAAAAAAGAAAAATAATAGAGGAAAATGGATTTAATCTTGAGAAGATTAAAAACAAAATAATGAAATAAAAGGAAATGAAACACGAAATGAAATGAAACAAAATAAAATACACCTCTAGGCGGACGGACTCCAACATAATACGGCAGAGGTAGAAGTCACCAGTATGAAGCAATGGAGAGGGGATATCACTACATATACCCCACAGACATTAAAAGCATAATAACAGGATAATATGAAGAACTACACCAGCAAATGTTTTAACTTAATGGAAAAGACAAAATCCTAGAAAGACACAAGCTACCAAGGCTCACACCAGAAGAAATAGACATCCTGAATAGCCCTGTTTCCATTAAGCTGAATTTGCAGTTAAAAGTGTTTCCATAAAGAAAACTCCCTGCCCATGGGCGCCTGAGTGACTCAGTGGGTTTAGCATCCCACTCTTCATTTCAGCTCAGGTTGTGATCTCTCTCAGGGTCGTGGGATAAAGCCCCACATGGGGCTCTATGCTCAGGACTGAGTCTGCCTGGAATTCTTTCCTTCTCCTTCTTCCTCTCCCTCTCCCTCAGTCCCTCCCCCCTCCAGAGCTCCCTCTCTCTAAAATAAATAAATAAAATCTTTAGAAAGAAAGAAGAAAGAAAGGAGAGAGGGAGGGAGGGAAAACTCCAGGCCCAGATGACATCACTATGAATTCCACCACACATTTCAGTAAAAAATAATAGCAATTCTATACAAACTTTTCTCAAAAGTTCTACACAAACTCTTCCAGAAACACTTTCCAATTCACTCTATCAGGCCCAGCATTGCCTTAATATCAAAATCATACAAAGACATTATGTTACATGACATCACAAGAAAAAACAGACCAATATCTCTCATAAACACAGACTAAAAATTACTTAACAAAATTTTAGCAAATAGTCCAGCAATAAACAGACAGAATAACACATCATAATAGGGGTAAGAAGGGATTATCTCAGGCATACAAAATCGGTTCAGCATTCAAAAAGCAATAAATATAATTCACTATATTGAACTAAAGAAGAAAAACCATGGGACCATTTTAATAGATACGGAAAAAGCATTTCACAAAATTCAACATCCATTTAGGATAAAAGCTCTCCACAAATTAAGAATAGAAGGTAATGTCCTCAACTTGATAAGGGACATCTACAAAAAACCTACCACTAACATCAAACGTAATGATGAAAGACTGAATGTTTTTCTCCCAAAATCAGGAACTATGCAAGGATGTACACTCTGGCATTCTTACTGAATACTGCACTGGGGATTCTCACCCCTGCAATAAGGCAAGAAAAAGGAAAACAAACAAGCAAAAACATACAAGAGAGGAAGGGGGAAAAAAGTATTTGCATGACTCCTCATTACATGTTGCTAGATTTGAATCTTCTCTTGTTAATTATAAACTATCTTAAGCATACAGAAAAATACAGAGAATGACACAAAAAACCACCTATTATTTTGATTTAACGTAGGTCAATCATCTACTTTAGATCTTTAATTCTTAAAAATTATTTTTTAGAAGATTTTCAGAAGATGGTAGCAATGACAGTATAATTTTTGAATCTTATTAAATCTCTATCCCAACCCTGCACAAAAAATTAGCTAGACCAACTAAGATATCAGTCAAAAACCTAAGGATGATATCCACAACACTAGGTAATAAGGCAGACCCACAAAACTGAAAATATAATTGGGTAGGGTTAACATAGACAAAGTGTAGGACATCAGCATCTCTGTAGGAGGAAGCAGAAGGAACCATGGACCATTTGCCAAACTCCCAAAAGAACCATCAGGAACTCGCTAAAAGCTCAGAGGGCCAATTTGAGAATAGCAGCTGAAACCGAGAGTTCTACACACTTAAATGCTTAAGAATTCTCCAAACTAGATATTTAAAATTGACTTTCAAGACAAAGTCTCACACTAAGAATTTCGTGGTAATTAGAACCCCAAACTGATTAGCACAGAACTATAAAGAAAACAGGCGAAGAGTCCAAATCAAAACAAGGAAGGGGAACAGAACCCAATTGCTTCAACAAACTGCTGTATTTTATAGCACTTCACAAAAACAACAGAAGAGGGAGCTCTAGAGCCATGACATTAGAAGAGCTTTCCTGAGCCAGAATCCTCCAAGAAAACTAATTTCATGTAAAAATGAACAGAAAGGGGGGCGCCTGGGTGGCTGGAGGTGAGGCGTCTGACTTTGGTTCAGGTCATGATCTCAGGGTCCTGGGACTGAGCTCCAACACTGGGCTCTCTTAGTGAGCAGTGGGCTTGTCCGTCTCCCTCTCCCTCTGCCCCTTCCTCCCCCTGCTCATGCTCTCTAAAATAAATAAATTAAAATCTTTAAAAAAAAATGAACAGAAAAATATCATGATCAAATACCATACAAAAATTATATCAAGAAAAGAGTGCAGAATCACATCCCTATAGATAATGAAAACACTCAAAGAGATGTCCACAAAACAGATGAGAACTATGACCTGTTATTTCATAACACGGCAAAAAAACGATTAAAAAAATAATAAGACATATTAAAAAACATTTAATGTAATTAGAAAAACTCAGAAATGAGGGCTAGAACATAAAAGGAATTAGATATAAATGAAAAAATAATTTTAAAAATACTAAACTCAAAGTAGGAGAAAAGTGTGAAAAGGAGAAGTTTTTTAAATCATAAAGAAACGAAGCAATAAACAGAACTTGAGAACAAGTGACAGCTAAAGAAGACAAAGAAACTCCACCAGGCACAGGAGCGGCAGGAAACAAAGGGAACAGGGTAAACACTCAAAACCAATTCAGTGTTGCTATGATACAAAAGATCTGGAAATGCATGTCATCTGAGAAAATTAACCCAGGATGACCTATGCTAAGACATAGTTTGGTAAAACTGCTGGTCTCTAAAGAAAAACCAAAGTACTCTGAACATCCAGGAAAAGAGACCAAGTCACTTACACGGAAAGATTATCTTCAATTTTAACAGCAGTGCTTTTGAGCTAGAAGAAAACTAACTATTTAAGATACATGAAATGGGAAATGTGAGTGTAGGATCTAACTAATCAAACCAACTTCATATTGCCGTATAAAGGCCACAGCACGCAAGAACTCAGGAAACAAGTGCTTTCTGAGAAGGCTACTAGAGAAGGCACTTCGGACAACCAAAACTACTAGGGTACACTGACACGGGGACAGAAATAAAGATTTCGTTTTGAAATGGCCGATTCCAGACTGGGGGCAGGAAATACATGTGGTGAGCCGAGAACATTGCCTCATGGGGGATGGCTTGGAAAGTCAAAGACTACTAGGCTCAGGGGTCAACTTGGACGGACTTCCACTGATCAGAAGGGATAAGTGCAATGTTCTGAAACACATTATATATACTGTAACCTATGAGTTCAACACAATACTAAAAAATAATAATCGGTCATCTTAGAAACAATGACAGGAAACCAACTTATTTTGAAAAGGGTTACCTCTCCCATATAAACCATACCACTGGGCAACCAAAAAAAGTTGAGAGGAGACTCCTTTTCTTGTGTACATGCCTGAGTTCTTTTTTTTTTTTTTTTAAGATTTTATTTATTTGAGAGAGAGAAGGAGAGTGAGAGAGAGAGAGCACAAACAGAGGGAAGGGGCAGAAGGAAGGGAGAAACAGACTCCCTGCTGAGCAGGGAGCCTGACAACATAGGACTCAATCCCAGAACCCTGAGCTGAAGGCAGACACTTTACCAACTGAGCCATGCAGGAGCCCCATGCCTGATTTCAACAGATGACAGCGAGGAAACTGCTCCGCTGTGTGTGAAACTCTGACCCAGAAACAGGTCACCTACAAATAGTTTAGCAAGAGGTTCCCCTCGAACATGTAATGAGTGATGGAGACGGGGGTGGCCCCTTTCCAACCATGCCCCATTTCCAGGGAAGTTTCTCTTTACAGAAATATTCTAGCTAATAAATACAAAGGAGGAATAATATCACCATGTTGGAACCTTTATTAAATTAATGGGCCTATCTATTGAGCATCAATGGCTGCTAACAACGCAAAAAGAAACAACCAGACTATGCGCCTCCTGACAGAACACAGAACCACCTACAGAAAGTAGGCTTTGCCAAAAAAAACGAATCCAAGCACAGTCAAGCATCCAGATCCAACTACCAGCTTGCTGTAAATACGGAAGACAAAAGAACATGTTAGCAGTACCATCAAGATAGAATCAGAAAATTCAAACTGTAGCAAATTCTACAGGCCAACAAACCCATTTTTTTTTAAGATTTTATTTGTTTATTTGTCAGAGAGAGATAGAGCACAAGCTGGTGGAGCGGCAGGCAGAGGGAGAAGCAGGCTCCCCACTGAGCAAGGAGCCCGATGCAGAACTGGATCCTCGGACCCTGGGATCATGACCTGAGCCAAAGGCAGATTAATCGACTGAGCCACCCAGGTGTCCCTCTTTAGTTTTTTTTTAAAGATTTACTTATTTATATGAGAGAGAGAGAGAGAGAGAGAGAGAGCAAGCGGCAGGGAGGGACAGAGGTAGAGAGAGAGAGTCCCAAGCAGTCTCCTCACTGAGCACAGAGACTGATGCGGGGCTCGATCTCACAATTCTGAGATCATGACCTAAGCTGAAATCAAGTCAGATGCTCAACTGACCTAGCCACCCAGGCACCCCTCCTCATACTTTAAGTTTAAAGAAAATGGGTTTGGGGCACCTAGGTGGCTTACTCGGTTGGGCATCTGACTCCTGGTTTCAGTTCAGGTAATGATCTCTGGGTCGTGAGACTAAGCCCTACATCAGGCTCTGTGCTCAGTGGGAAGTCTGCTTGAGATTCCCTCCCTCTCCCTCTGCATTTCCCCCGGTACTGAGCATCAGTGGCTGCTAACAACGCCTGGGTGGCTCAGTTAAGCATCTGACTTCAGCTCAGGTGATGATCTCAGGGTCTTGGGACCGAGCCCCGCATCGTTGGGCTCCCTGCCCAGTGGGGAGTCTGCTTGTCCCTCTGCCCCTCCCCTGCTCGAGCACGTGCAGCACTCTCTCTCTCAAATAAATAAAATCTATTCAAAAGAAATAATTTTTTAAAAAATAAAATCTTTAAAAAGATGGTGTTTCCTTCCAAGAGGATGATAAGGGAGAGGCAAGCAATCATTACCCTGAATTTCTTTCTTAACCCAGGTGGGAGTTATAAAGGTATACACCTTAATATCACTTGTAAGTTACGTATCATTTGTTCTATGCCATCTATATATGTTTTACAACAAAGGTTGTAATAATTTGTTTTTAAATTTGTATTTTTAAGAAACATACTATTAGATATAATTAAAATAAGATTTCTTCCTCTTTTTTTGGTGTGGCATTATTGCAATAAAATTTCCTTTTTTCTAATTAGAAGACAATACACAAGTAAATACATTACATCATTCTTTTATCTAATTCATACGAGACAGCACTAGAATCCATTAAGAATCATGTGAAAATCAGAAAATCTGACTATGGTTTGACTTCAGCCTAAAAGTTTGAGCTAGTTATTTAAATGGTATTCTCATCACTCGCTGGACATTAACAACACATCACTCTGGTGGGTGTTGGTCAACTTCTAAGAATACCATGGAACTGACAGGTAAATAGCAAATGCCTGGTGGCCTAATGGAAACCACTGGCGTACGCTGGCCCATCAGAAGCTGACTACCCAACGACTGTCAGATACTGGTCCATCACGCAGTGCACACTAGGTCAGATCAGCTGACGCTCAAGCTACCCTGGGTTCACCTGTCATGTTAACATTTACAAATTCAACAGCCATGGCAAAGCTCCCCCACCTGTGCACAGCTAACCGTTCTTTGCTCACACTCACCCATCCATCATCCCCCCGCCCCCCGGCTTGCTTTTGGAATTTCTCTGTTTCTCACCCATTTACAAGCAGCAGTAAGGAATGGTGGATAAGAAATGCTGGCCCGGCTGAAATAAGTTCAGGCAAACTACTCACAAGCACTGTTTCTGATTAATTTTAGTTCATAAAGGGTCTGAGAAGCCACACAAAAAGTCATCAACCTGAGAAATAACAGTCCCATTGGCTCATAAAAAAGGGAGCCATCTGGGACACCGGGGTGGCTCAGTTGGTTAAGTGTCTGGCTTTGGCTCAGGTCATGACCCCAGAGTCCTGGAATCAAGCCCTGCGTCTGGCTCCCTGCTCCACAGGGAGTCTGCTTCTTCCTCTACCTCTCTCCCTCTGTGTGTACGCTCTCTCTCTCTCAAATAAAGTAAAATCTTTAAGAAAAAATAAAAATAAATTTTTAAAAAGGGAGCCCTCTACATTCAGGACATTTTCAGACTTACAGCTTATCTTTCACTATAACTAAAACATTAGTTTTGAGAAAACTCGATTCTATGCATTACAATGTACACCGATCTATTTCACGAGAGAAACTGTCAGGAAATGTAACCTACGAAATGACAGAACATATATGCAGAGTCAGGAACTACTCACTCATGTTTAAGGCCGCCATCCCTCCTTGTGGAGCTGCAGGATAGACATTCGGTACGTTCGTGGTCATGAAATCCGCAATCTGTTGTAACGCCAACAGGCCTGTGGGATTCTTCCCCTTCTTAAATTGTTCCTGTATCATCGATTCCAACTCTTCACAGAAAGCCTAATAAAAGGCAAATTAAAACAGTGAGACACCATTTCTTTTCCACTCCTTGGGAAGGCAGAGGTAACTAACACACAGACTGCTTTTTTGTTCGTTTTCATCCAGTGCTAGAAAAGTAAATGGATATTCTCATTTATTACTACTTGGAGCATAAATTGCTACATTATTTCTAGAAACTAGTGTAAATAATTCAAAGCTTGAAAATCTGAACATTCTATAGCTAATAATCTTTTCTAAAGAAATCATCAGGGACATGCTCAAAGATTACTTCATATGGATGTTCATTCCAGCAGGACTGACAAAGGGAAAGCAGGTAACAGCCAACATATGAAACAGCAGAGAACTGACAACACACACAGATCCACCTCACAACGGAATTCTATGCACACAGTGAACACGAAAGGCTGAGAAAAATTAAATAACATTAAATTGCTCTTGATACATTTTGGATTGTGAAATGGTTGTAAAGCAATACCATCAGTGTTTTGTAAGAGTGAATACATATCTAAACACAGAAGACTAAAGTAAATGCATCAAAATGTTCACTATAATTATCTTAGTGATGGAATTATTAGCAATTTCATGTTCTACTTTATACTTCTCAGTATTTTCTTCAAAACAGTTTTTTTCAAAATAGATTCTTTTAATTACTTTTTAAAAGTTGAAAAAGAGATCCTAAAACATTTGTCCTTTATCAAATAATCCTAAGCTTTTTTAAAAAGATCCTATAATTAGGCAAAAGGATTAAGTTGGGTTGATGGTGATTTTAATATAAAGTCACTACTGAAACTATACAGGTTAATTTATAGCTTTGTTCTCCCAAACCGTATTGAAATCATTTTTCACATATCCTGTAAACAAATATCTTATCAAATAAATACTATTTAATATGAAAATGTGAGCTCACTGAATGAACATCCACATCTGATTTTAAACACTCTGAGGGCTTCTGGATGATTCTATATTAAACTTCTAGTTTTTCGTTGCTTGAATGAAAACCTGAAAAGATATATTGCCCAGGGACAGTCTAAGTATAGCTATCACTTGCAGGAAGTAAGCGACACGTACTACATTTAATACAATGGTATAAAAGAATGTCAGGGACCAAGAGCTGCTGGAGGAACCCCTATTTACCATATCATGACAAATGGTATCACAGATCATATTCTGTGGGAGTGAAGGAAGGAGGAGAAAGCGGACAGGGGCTTTGACAGCAAAGAAGAAATCAATCAATGAAACACAGGTATTCAGCCATCTTTGTTATCAATGCCGAGCAACGATCTAGACAGATATGCAAACACAGGATAAAGGGATACAGACAGATGCAGAGAGCCTCACTAAAGGTCACAGAGTACGCCGGGACAAAGGACGCAACAGTTGCATAAAACAAGCCCCCTGCCCTCACAGGCCCTCAATCTCAAAAATCAAATCATCTATTTCCACGGTTTCCAAATCCACAGATGTATCTATGGGAAGCTCAATTCAACATGCATGTACCATGTACGTACACACCACAACTCAGCACACACAGTGCAACACACGTTAAGTATCACATGCTGTTCTATGCAATGAAGAGATGCAGCTAGAAAAAATGGTCTTTGCCATCAAGGAACTTAAAGCTTAGCATGTAACACACAAAAAGAAAACCACAATGCAAGAAGCCCTCAGGATCCACAGCATCCCTGATGACCTACATGTGCAGTAAGGAGTGGAGCAGTGTCCGGTGAGCTACCCATCCAGACCCCAGCGTCTAGCTCCAGCCAGCAGTCACCGGCCAGTGACCCCGTGTGCTTCCTTGGTCCTAACTCCCCGTGGTTCAACAACCACACCCTCACCTCTCAGCATCCCGCCTGCCTCTCCTCCAATCACCTTTTCCTCCAACTCACCCGCCTCCCACGTGCACAATCATGTCCTAGACGTGCTCTTTCCTAACAACTGTGCCCCAAGCATGGGTTCCCCAAACACCCCCTCCTAGCATCCAGCTCACCCTTTCTTCAACTCCATCTTGACCCCATCACCTGTCCACCACCCCTTACCTTCCCTGTGTCCTGACCTCCCTCGGCTAGCTTAAAGCCTTGGTTTAACATAACCATTCCCTTGCTCACACATGCAACTATTTACCATTTTACCCAGCAAAACCCCAACCCTGGTTAAATTCAACCCTTCACTCTTTCTACTCATGCTGCTGAAAGTGGCTGGAGGGGGTGCGGGGGTGGGAGAGACACAAACACACAGGACAACACCATGCTGCCTTGTCTCACTACAAATTCATGACCCTAACCTGAGTGCACCCTTCGCATTAACCCAAGGACAGCCCATCCCCTCACCCACTCTCACACCCTCTCTCTCCTCACACCTCCCTGAGCCCATTCTCAGCAGGTGACCCCACTTACGATTCCCTGGAACAGAAGATCAGCCTGAAGAAAACTCTCTCAAGCTCCCTCCGGCATCTATGCAACCATCAGCATCTGGGCTTTCCCACTCCCTGCAGTGGCTCAACTCTTGTGCTCCGAACACCAAGAGTCCAGCACCAGTATGTTACTAGGAAGCAATCGCAGGCTTTCTGGTCTTTCAGCTTATGTCCTTTCTCTGTTCCAGGGTCCCACGCTGCATTCAGATCCGTAACAGTTGATGCTATGTGTGTCCTAGACGACCTGTGGATGGGGGCCCGCACACACTAGGTGCCATAAGTCGACTTTCTGTACTCCGCCCCCAGTGATGTTTACTTAGCTTCTTGCAACTTTTACATAGGAAACTGCTCAAGCCAAAAGTCTAGATGTTCCCTGATTTCTTTCCTTCCTCTTACCTACCTCTTCCTCGCCATCCACCACCAAGTCCTATTAATCCTACCCTCAAAATAAAACTCAAAAATTACTGACACCTCCTGCTTGAAAGATGGTTTTCTCTCTTGCCCCATGCAATACTTTTTTTCTTTTTTTTTTTTAAGTAGGCTCCACACCCAAAGTGGGGCTTGAACTCACGACCCTGAGATTAACAGTCACATACTCTACAGACTGAGCCAGCCAGGCACCCCTACAATACTCTTTCTTTCTTTTTTTTTTTTTTTTTAAAGATTTTATTTATTTATGTGACAGAGAGACAGCCAGCGAGAGAGGGAACACAGCAGGGGGAGTGGGAGAGGAAGAAGCAGGCTCCCAGCGGAGGAGCCCGATGTGGGACTCGATCCCGGTACGCCGGGATCACGCCCTGAGCCGAAGGCAGACGCTTAACGACTGCGCTACCCAGGCGCCCCTACAATACTCTTTCTATACCAAACCCAGAACGAATTCTTTAAAAACAAAATCGTGGAGCCTCCTTAAGATTCTCTTGCTTGCACCCCCCCACCCCCTACCCTCTGCTCCCACTCGCGCGCGCTCTAAGAAAATAAAACTGAATAGTGCCACTCCCGTCTGCAGCCCCCTGATGACTCTACTATACTCTGAATGCAAAACAAACTCCTGACCAGAGCCTACAGAGCCTTCCAGGACCTGCCCCCTCCCTGTCGCCTCCTGTGCTCAGACCACACTCGTGCCTTCTGACCCTCCAAGCCCATCCAGCTCATCCCTCAACTAGGGATTGCATTAGCTGCCCTCAGCTGGAACACTGCTCTCCCCACCCCTGCATGGCCAGGTCCCTCTGCTCATTCAGATGCAGGTGAAACGTCCCTTCCTCAGAGAGGACTGTCCCAACCACCACTCAGTCTAATCACCCCACTGCTTCCTGCACTGCGCTTCTGTTTGTTATTGCTTGTTCGCCTCCTTCGAGGAGGGTGTGAAGTCTGAGACTTGACCCAGGTGCTTACCCAGGTGTTACACACGTGTCAAAATTCACCAAGCTGTACACTTAAGATATGCATACATTCCTCGAAGTTATGCTTCCACAATATGCAAAGAGTAATGATAACCAAACAAAACCTACTACAGTTAGATGACTTTTTTGTCCTGTTCACTGCTAAGTGTCCAGGTTCCTTGAACAGCATATAAAAGATAACCAAACATTAAAAAAATTCAATGAATGTCTGCCAAATGACACCCCGAAGTTTTAAGGGAACAAAACAAGATTAGAGGGGAAAAAAGAATAAAGCATATACAAGGGCAGCACCACCAACACAAGGAACCGATGGAGAAAGAACTCCTTTACACAGACACAAACAGAAGACAGTGGGCGTGCTTGCGGCTTAAAGTGCTGGTGTCACTAAAGGTAAAACCAGCCATTGATGAGGTCCTGTTAAGGCCTACCAAGTGCCCAGCACCAAACGAGGTGGTCTGGAGGGAACAGTAATTTTTAAATGGTCCAAAAATAAAGAGACTCTATGGAGAAGTAGTGAGAGTAAAAAGGAAAAGCAAACACCTCCTCTCCTTTATGATACTTAAGATCTTTCATTTATTTTGCCTGATAACTTGAACTGAATGGAATTCTTTCCATACCCATGCACAGACACACGAGCACGGATTTCCTGGGTGAAAACGCAGGGACTCTGGCACATACAACAGAGCTAAGAGCTGAAGTATCAGAGAAGGAAGAAGACACTTCTGCAGAGAAAAGGCTTCTCTTACGGGACTCTGCAGGATCATGGACACCCTCTTCTTCTGCTCCATCATATTGAAGTCCTGGCGAAGGTCCGGTGCCATGTTCCTCTCTCGCAAGTACTCTGGATTGTTCTCATCCACCCTGTCGAAGTATCGTTCCTTGTGAGGGGCTGTGGTCGGGGGTGGTGAGGTCACCACGGCAGCCCGAGTGTCACCATTCATTGCACAATCTTTCTCGGTTCCTACAGAATCAAAATACAAGAAAGTCTTGTGTTTGAATCAACGTCCAATAATTTCATCACAAGCACATCAGCCTGACAAACACAATCTTCAGCATGAGAACATTATGAGTGACTGAGTCGGAGCCATAATGTGTGAGGCTTCTTTGTGGCCTCGGAGGCACAGGGCTCATCAGCCATCTCCCACCCTTCTACTGAACAGCGGCATTTTTCGGCCTCGCCATTGTTCTTCATCAGACAACAGGAGAACAAGCTCACAAAGCTATTATGTCCTCTGTCAAACTGAAAAATAACTAGATGCTGAATTTTTTAAAAATATTTTATTTAGGGGTGCCTGGGTGGCGCAGCGGTTAAGCATCTGCCTTCGGATCAGGGCGTGGTCCCGGCGTTATGGGATCGAGCCCCACATCAGGCTCCTCCGTTGTGAGCCTGCTTCTTCCTCTCCCACTCCCCCTGCTTGTGTTCCCTCTCTCGCTGGCTGTCTCTATCTCTGTCGAATAAATAAATAAAATCTTAAAAATATATATATATATTTTATTTATTTATTTGTCAGACAGAGAGCGAGCACAAGCAGGGGGAGCGGCAGAGGGAGGGAGAGAAGCAGACTCCCCACTGAGCAGGGAGCCCCACGTGGGGCTCAATCCCAGTATCCTGGGATCATGACCTGAGTCGAAGGCAGACGTTTAACCAACTGAGCCACCCAGGCGCCCCTAGATACTGAATTTTGACAAGATAGTTTAAGTCATGATGCTGTTCCACACAGACAGGACCTACCAACAGCAGAACGGTTCATTTCAGATTTCAGAGAAATCTGATTTATGATATTTCCCAAAAACGTGTCCGTAGTGATTTTGCAAAGGATTCTCCAAACAGATCAATAAGAAAGCAGCTGCTCACACATCTGTATTCGTGCAAACAGGAAATGTTCCTCATCAGATCACGTTTTCAGTTCAAAGAACAGCAGGTACTGAAAATGTCAACACGCCTTAATTTGTGACTAATCTAAAAGATGCCCAAACGACCCAAATTTAAAAGTCTGGTATTATGGCTACTTACTCTTTTTAATCCCAATCTTTTATTTGAAATGATGTTCAAATACGACGTTATATGCATCTTTAACTACTAAATCTCTAAAGAGCACCCTTTCCTAATCATACAAATAGTTTCATTTCTATTGCTGACAGCTCTAACTATACGTATGAAACATCTACTGAGCATCTATTATGTCTCGCCACTGGGCTAGGCACAAAAAGTAATCGGACACTGTGCTCACCTTGGGGAAGCGGGGTTCACAGACTCACGGAGAAGGGAAGAGGGGTTGGTGGCGAAGTCATCAGCACAGAGACAGCAGCTAACACCGGAGAGAGAGACACTGGCTAGCGGAACCCGGAGTGGGAAGGAGCAGAACCAGCACCTGGGGCCATCTCCAGCACGTAGCAGTATATAAATCCACAGTTTTGAATCAATTAAGAACAAGAAGGAAAGGATGAAGAGACAAGCTGAGAAAGAGACTCAAGAGCCACGAGCAGAGTTTTACTGGTGAGTGGACAACAGTTCCTCAGGCCACACAGGGTGAGCAAGGAAGAGATTTTAAAGAGTTGATTAAATGAGCAAGTCAAATGCAATCCATGCCCCTTCCTTATACAGCACACAAAAATTCATTCCAAATGGAGCACAGGCCTCAATGGAACAGAAAATGGAACAGAAAAATCTATAAAATTCTTAGAAGAAAACACAAGAGTAAACCTGAGACTTGGGGTCAGGCACGGGTTCATACGACATCAAAAGGACAAGCAACAGGAAGAAAAAAAGAGATAAAGTTTGTGCTTCAAAGGACACATAAGTAAAGAGACAGCTACAGAACGGGAGGAAGTATTTGAAAATCATGTATCTTTGAAGAGATCTACATCCAGAATATATAAAGAACTCTTACAACTTAATCGTTACAATCAAAATTAAAAAAAAAAAAACTTGAAAACCATCACGTGGCCTCAGTGGAGGCCACAAAGAACACAAGAATGGAGCAGCTGAGACCTCCTGCATTCCTGACACACAAAATCACAAGACATGAATAATAAGATAAGGATTTTGAGCTCGGAAGTCCCAGGACTGCTTGCTATGCTGCAGCTGAGCATGGAAACAATGGTGATGAGGGGCGGGAGAATCCAGCTTCTCTCACTTGTACTTGGTCCTCTCACGTCCCCATGTGAGATGAGGGGGCTTTACAGATGAGGGGGCTCAGGTCACTCAGCTAGGAAGGGAGGACTGGGTTCAAACTGCAGGCCATCTGGCGGCAGAGCTTTTGTTCTTAACCTCTAAGCCGCACTGTAAACAG
>NW_024426996.1:80377743-80466058 GCF_017311325.1 Ursus maritimus
GGGCCATGGGACAGAAGCTGCAGTGCGGGGAACCATGGCCCCAAAGGGACGGGAAGGGATGAAATTCATCCAGGTCCTAAGAGTCTGCATGTCTCATGAGCTCCCAAGTCATACCAGTGCCACTGAACTTGGACCACAATGGGAATAGCAAGGCTTTAAAGAAGAGTTTATATAAAAAATATCTTACGGTACAAGAGCCAAAGAACCAGTTGGAGAAACCCCCACCTCTTTTTTTTAAGACAGATCAATTTGGATATTGCTCTTCTGAAGCCTAAAGATATGACAGGAAAAACAATATGCTCACAGTGACACTATTTCAAGGACTCAAAGACAAAGTATGAAAACAATTTGGGACTAAAAGTCAACACAGAAAAAATAAACCAAGGACCTGAATGTAGTCTTTAAAACTGACTCTTCTCTAAGTGTATCCTTTAAATTTTTAGTTTAATCTGTTCACTTTAACCTAGTTTGTTCTAAAACAATGACGCAAAGAACAAAACAATGGTCGTCTGACAGTTCTTCATCAGATGCAAACGAAGCTGAACATTCTGAGCCAATGACACAAAGGTTCCACTTCAGTGGTTCAAAAACAAGAAAAGGAGAAGAAGAATATACAGCATTGTTATTTCTCTATCACTAAGTAACTCCTGATCTGAAGCCGTTTACACCAGTGAATAAGGACGCGGGCAACACTGCAGAGGGAACCACAGCTGTTTCTTGTGCCAGAGCTGACTCACAATCTCTGAAAAACGAGATAAGGCAGAGATTGTTTGTTTTTTAAGATTTTATTTATTTATTTGACAGAGAGAGACAGCGAGAGAGGGAACACAAGCAGCGGATGCAGGAGAGGGAGAAGCAGGCTTCCCGCCAAGCAGGGAGCCAGACACAGGGCTCAATCCCAGGACCCTGGGATCATGACCTGAGCCGAAGGCAGATGCTTAACCGACTGAGCCACCCAGGTGCCCCAAGACTGCTCTTTTTACGACAAGCTGCTGTGCGAATAGGGCAAGACGAACTGCAGACCAGACATGCATGTGTCCGTCCCTTCCTTCAATGAGGAAGTCTATAAACTTAAAGTATACATATTCTGAGCCCAGTAATCAAGAAAAAACATAATTCCATTTTTAAAGCACAAACCTGTACTTAGTTTTTGTCAATTATGCCTTCAGGTTTCATTAACCTAGCTTTTAAGAGCATGTTAAGACAGCAAATTTTCCTAGAAAGATCTCTACAAGTAAGTTATTACTTAATCCAAATTTTTAAAAAAGAAATGGGAAGGGGCGCCTGGGTGGCTCAGTCGTTAAGCGTCTGCCTTCAGCTCAGGGAGTGATCCCGGCGTTATGGGATCTAGCCCCGCATCAGGCTCCTCCACTGTGAGCCTGCTTCTTCCTCTCCGTCTCCCCTGCTGTGTTCCCTCTCTCGCTGGCTGTCTCTCTGTCAAATAAATAAATAAAATCTTAGAAAAGAAAAGAAAAGAAAAGAAAAGAAAAGAAAAGAAAAGAAAAGAAAAGAAAAGAAAAGAAAAGAAAAGAAAAGAAAAGAAAAGAAAAGAAAAGAAAAGAAAAGAAAAGAAAAGAAAAGAAAAGAAAAGAAAAGAAAAGAAAAGAAAAGAAAAGAAAAGAAAAGAAAAGAAAAGAAAAGAAAAGAAAAGAAAACCCACTCCCCCTGCTTGTGTTCCCTCTCTCGCTGGCTGTCTCTATCTCTGTCAAATAAATAAAATCTTTAAAAAAAAAAAAGAAAAGAAATGGGAAAACACAGATGCAAAAAAAAAATTCTGGCAACATTAGAGTATTTTATAATAATTTAAAAGGTACTGGGGCGCCTGGGTGGTGCAGTTAGGCACCCAACTTTGGATTTCAGCTCAGGGCATGAGCTAGGGGTCGTGAGGCTGAATGAATCGTGCTTCAGGCTCCACACTCAGCGGGGAGTCTGCAACTCTCTCCCTCTGCCTTTCCCCTCTCGCACACTCGCTAATAAATCTTTAAATAATAATAATAATTTAAAACATAACAACAAGCCCACTAGTTGTTAATGTCTAACAGTACACCAGTGGTCACAAAATCAGTATTAAAATCTGCTCAATACATTATGAAACTATAAAGATTCCTTGGCATAACACACATAAGAGATTTTAACATTTAAGTGAAAAACTATAAAATTTCCTATTCTATTCTGTAATCTTATCACTACTGTAATTATGATCACACAGACAAGATGATACAATGGCAAATGAGCTGTACTAAAGCTGAACAAATTGATTAAAGAGAAGTGCGGATCAGTGTTTCTCTATCTCGATACTCTATCAAGCTGCAATAATTTTACCTGTGTAAAAATTTTAAGATTTCACTAATCTTAATATGTTGCTACCTAAATCAAAGGAACCTCTGGGAACAATCCTTTCAAATAAACACACAAACGCAACAGAACCCAAAGGTCTGGATGAACCCTGACAACCAAGGTTGGCCTATCCACGTGACATCTCACATCCACCCTGCCCACGTCACTCCTGGACACACAACAGCCTCCTAATTAGTTTCTCTACTTCTTGTCTCCCAACAACCCCTGCACCAAACCATTCCCCCAGAGAGAACAGGGAGTTTCAAAATTATGCCTGATGTCGGCACACGCTGCCCTGCTTAAAACCCGACGGCTAATAAAAGGACTTTAGCTGAATCCTGATCTAAATCTAAAAATGAGATTTGAGACAGTTAGACATGTGAACACCAACCAGACTTGGATGGCATTAAGGAATTATTATTAAAAGTTTTAGATGTGATATTATTATGGTTATGTTAGATATATAAGATACATACAGAAATACTGATGGATGACATAATATCTGGAATTTGCATAAAGCTTCTCTGAGGGGAGGGAGAGTACGGGTTACACAAAACAAACAAGACAGGCCACGTGCTAATAATGTTGAAGCTGGATGAAGGATAAAGCGGGATTCACCACAGTATTCTGTCTATTCTGTAGTGTCTGAAAGGCTCCATAATTTTCCCTGTTCTTAGACTAAAGCACCTCAAGACCCTACATAAAGCTGGTCTCTGCCTGCCTTCAGATGAACATATTCCAGCAAGTTCTTTCACACAGAAACCACTGATAAGGGGATGAAAGGATATTTTAAGATTAACGTCCCTTGTCTAATGTCCCACAAGACACCACTGTGCCTTGTATGTTATTTACTGGTCTGGAAATAACAAAGTGTGTCCTGGAATATTCTTTCTCACCAAAGTTTCTAGCCCCAGGATGATCCATCCCAATGTGTAACTAAACCTTAGATCAGAAACTAGACAAAGTCTTGCTTCTCTTAAATATCTATGAGTTCATTCTAAAGCCTGTGGAATGATTCAATTATTTCTTCGCATCTCCCTTCCAGCACAGACATTTTGCTAATGGGTAACTACCCCAACCAGTCACTTGATTTACTTCTGAATCACTAAAGGCAGAACACTCAAACCAAAGGCTGAAACAAGAAAGTAGCCATTAACAAAATTCTCTGCATCAAGTGTCAAGAGAGCCATGTCGGTTTCTAAATATTCTTAAAACATTTCTCAGAAACCATGACTGCCAGGTGATAATGAATTATTGCTCCAAAGAAAATAAACCAGAAGGTATCAAAAATGCTCGTGTAGTAATAAAAGTGGTAGTTTCTGCTGCTGTCCTTGGCCACCTGATACCCAACTCCAGGCAGCCTTTGGAGTCGATAGGAGAGTAAGAAAAGAAGGGACCTCTGTACCACCTGCCTTTACTTCTATGGCGCTTAACAAAATCCCCACTACTGCTACTTCCCCTATTATGTGCAAGGCACTGGAGATAAAAAGTTGCAAAATGAGTAGATGACAGACAAATAAAGGTAATCAAATACTCTTGCTGCCATGACAGAAACCCACTTATGTATCAGCAAGGGAGAAATGTCTGATGGTAAGAGGCAAAAAGAACAGAGTGAGGGTGCTATGGGTTGAACTGTGTTCCCCCCAAATACAGCTTATTTGGAAACAGGATCACTGCAGACATAATTAGTTAAAACAAGGTCATACTGGAACAGTATGGGCCCCTCATCCAAAATAACTGGTGTCTTTACAAAAAGAGGACATTTAGATACGATACAAATACATCTCACCGTGTGAAGATGAAGGTAGAGGTCAGCTGAGGTGATGGATCTACAAGCCAAGGAATACAAACGACTACCAGAAAATCACCAGCGGCTGGTGGAAAGGCCTGGAACAGATTTACCATCATGGCCTCAGAAGACACTGACCCTACTGACACCTTCATCTTCCATTTTTGGCCTCCAGAACTGAGACACAGTGAATTTCTGCTGTATGAACCACCCAGGCTACGATACTTTGTCATGGCGGCCCCAAGAAACTAACACAGAGGGCTGTCCGGAAAGCTTCACAGGAGAGGTGCTTTTAGAGCTCACCCCAAACAAAACAAAAACAAAAAATGTAGTGATGAGAAGTGATGGACGTGTTAACTTGACTGTGAGAATCATCTATACGCATATCAAATCATCAGATTGTACACTTTAAATATACTACAATTTTTTCAATTATACCTCAATAAAACTGGGGGGGAAAGCTTTAAAAAATGTGGAGTCTTCGCTGTAAAGAGTGACAAGCTTTTAAACAGGAGGAGCCGACACTGATGGCTAAGCTTGGGCAAAGGACTGGGAACAGCGCTGCATCCAGTCCACACCCTGTCCAGCGCCTCGGGTGGGAAAGCAAGAGAGACGTGAAAACTCTAGCCAGAAATTCATGATGAACTTCTAGCAACTGGGTTGCTATGCCAGTCAACGAAAGAGGAGTCCCTAATATCTACTGGCAGGAGGGAGTCCAACACCGGAGCTCTCTCCCAAATTAAACAGAACACAAACGTCATGAGTTACACCCCTCACGGCTCACATTACCAGCTTTGTTCTCCACTTCCCCTAACGGACAAACACCCACCTTATGTTTAAGATTCTTCTTCACAGGTTCAGGCTGAGTGCTGTGCCCTACTTGGGACCTCAAAGTTAAGTAAAAGCCTTTAATTACTCTGATCGGATCATTTCTATTCCTGTGTCTCCGGATGTTCTCTTGCAAATGAAACTGCTCAAAAGTCCCCTTTAAAATAACCACTGCTTACTGTGTGTAAGTGCTGATCTAAAACTCACTTGCAGGGTGCCTGGGGGGCTCAGTCAGTTGAGCGTCTAACTCTAGATTTCAGCTCAGGTCATGACCTCAGGGTCCTGGGATGGAGTCCTGCATTGGTGGGGAAGGGGGGGGGGTCCCCGCCCAGCGGGAAGTCTGCTTGTCTCACTTTCCCTCTGCCCCCCCTTGCATGCATGCCCTTGCTAATAAATCTTTTAGTAAGTAAAAATAAAAATAACACTCAATTGTATATGTATTAACTCATTTTTCCCCACAGATAAGATAACTGAGGCACAAAGCAGTTCAGCAGCCAGCACGAGGCTGCTGCATCTGAGCTCCAGCGGCCTGGCTCCAGAGTCTGCTCCCAACTGCGTGACACGTGACCCCTCGCCATACATCCTCGCACAGATCAAAGTAGAAAAGAAAAGTAGAAAGAAGGGGCGCCTGGGTGGCACAGCGGTTAAGTGTCTGCCTTCAGCTCAGGACGTGATCCCGGCGTTATGGGATCGAGCCCCACATCAGGCTCCTCTGCTATGAGCCTGCTTCTTCCTCTCCCACTCCCCCTGCTTGTGTTCCCTCTCTCGCTGGCTGTCTCTATCTCTGTCGAATAAATAAATAAAATCTTTAAAAAAAAAAAAAAAAAAGAAAAGTAGAAAGTAAAATGTAGTCAAAGCAATGCTTCCCAGCTTTGTTGCCCACACTTATGCTCCTTTTAATCAGGAAATGATGATCTGGGTAGGTCCTCCTTCTTCCTCTCTCCCTGATGGTGAATGGTTAGTCCCCAGCCTAAATCTTCCTCAGTTTATTTAGTGTTTACATACAGTCATACACCTGATGTTGTTCTTTTAACTATAGCTTTTTTTTTTAAAGATTTTATTTATTTATTGAGAGCACGAGCTGGGGGCGGGGGGTGGGGGGGACAGAACAGAGGCAGAGGGAGAAGCAGACTCTTCACTGAGCAGGAAGCCTAACATGGGGCTCGATCCCAGGACCCCAGGATCATGACCTGAGCCAAAGGCATATGTTTAACTGACTGAGCCATCTAGGTGCCCCTAACTTTTTTTTTTTTTTTTAAAGATTTTATTTGACAGAGAGAGCACAAGCAGGCAGAGCAGCAGGCAGAGGGAGAGGGTGAAGCAGACTCCCCGCTGAGCAGGGAGCCCGACCTGGGCCTTGATCTCAGGGCCCTGGGATCATGACCTGGACGAAGGCAGATGCTTCACCGACTGAGCCACCCAAGCCCCCTAACTACAGCTTCTTAATCAATTCTATGGTGTACTATTACAGAGTTCAGTTGCTTAAGGATGCACAGCCATAAATGGAAAAGCAAAAATTTGAAAATAAGACAATGGTTTGGAAACTGCCCTCTTAATTGCTTCTCTTTAAACAGTCTTCATGTGCTGACAGGACCCTCCGGTCCCAGGGTCAGTACTGGGCAGTGGACATGCCACTGGGCCCGGCGTCAGTGGTCAGTTCCATTCCTTCCACTGTGTAACTTCAACGAGGACGAAGTCCTCATCCATAAATAAAAATATCTCCCTAACCTAATGAATCAAATGAGACAACACAGCCAAGAGCACCGTGGGGAACAAATGAGAAAACGGGATAGAGAAATCATCACCACTTCTACATCAAACTCCACGCCTAATGCTTCTCAGTCCAGGTGGAAGAATGCATCCAGCCCGTGCAGGGAGCCAGAAGAGAGCCTGTACAGGAACTGACAGGAGTGTGACAAAGGGCCCCGCAAAGCACCATGTTTGCACCCACATTAGTCCACGTAAACAACTCTGTGACGGCTTGCCATTTGCAGGTGAAAAGTGGACTCAGTTTCAAGTTCCCGAGGTCTCAAGATAAATAAAGGCCATGGACCCAAGCCCATTCACGCCAAGTGCCAAGCTCATCCAACGACTGTCACACAAGAAGTTGAAAGGGGGGCGCTGGCCGAGGGCAGGAAGCACAGTGCTCCCTCCCCACCATTTAGCACCCAACAGGCCCTCAATAAAGATCTGTCAAGTGGATGAATGGTGAAGAAAGACAAATCATCCTCCATGACTCATATCGTAAAATTTGTTTCTGTCCAGAAAAATTATAGTGACGTCCAGTACTTTCAGATGGCACATGAGCTCGTATCAATCAGTTTCTTCTCAAACAAGTGCTTTTCTGTCTTCCTTTTTTAAAAAGATTTTATTTTTAAGTCATCTCTACCCCCAATGTGGGGCTTGAACTCACAACCCTGAGATCAAAAGTCACATGCTCCACTGACTGGGCCAGCCAGGAGCCCACAGCAAGTGCTTTTCAAGAAGAAATTCCACAAAGGAAACTGCAATTCAGATTTCAAAAGAGGAACGTGGGAGGAGTAACTTTATATACTGTGCCTCACAATGTTAACAAGTAACGGCCACTCCCTGGGAGAGTCTCCAATGCAGCCGCTGACCCAAGTGTTCTAAGCTACACGCCCTGAGCCACCACACAAAATCCAGAGCAGAAGTCAACTTTACCCTCTGACAGTGCCAACCACTTTCTCTATTTTTGCTCCTTCACGATATTATTTGTGTCCTTCAATTACTATACAATTTTTATTTTTCACTATATTTTTACAGAAGTGATGGAGTCTTTCAAAACTTGCTGTTTTACTGAAACAAAACTCTTCCTGAATTTCATTCCATAAGCGTGGCCTGCTAAAGTAAGGGTTTGAGTTGGATTTGTTTATTTTTCTGGGGGGAGGGAGAAGTTGGGGAAGTTTGGCAGGATTTAAGTAAGGGAGATTAAAAATACTGACCACAAAAACAAACAGCTTTTTCAGAATTTAATGGTTGGTGACTAAATGTTCCTATTCGTGAAGTAATTGGTTCCCGTGGAAGACAAATGATAAAAGGAAGCTTTGAAGAGAGTAGTCACCCAGGGCTAACAGACTGAGAAGGACGCAAGTGCCGGGCGTGCTAAGACACAGATATTCTGCACACGCAAAGATCGAGCTGTGAGCTACTTTATTAACTCTGGGACTTCTGAAAACAGGGCCAGGTCTTCCTCTTTGGAGCTAGTCAGGAAGTATTTAAAATCACAAGCATAGTAAAATTCTGCCAAAGGCATACTCTCCGAAAAGTAATTATGGCAGCTGATGGGGGATAAACCCCCTTTATGCTACCAATTACGAGCACACAAGTTTTTAGATGGTTTAGTTTTCACAAAAATAAGGATATACTATATCAAGTGAAAAAAGCAAAATACAAAAAATGATGTATGGATGGTTCCTCTTAAGGGAGAAGAGGAGGGATAAGAAAAATATTTGTATCTGCATAAAGAAACGAAAGAAGAATATACAAGAAAGTTAAAATGGTGGTCTCCTTGTGTTTTGCTTTGTTTTGTTTTTAAGATTTTATTTATTTATTTGACAGAGAGAGACAGCAAGAGAGGGAACACAAGCAGGGGGAGTGGGAGAGGGAGAAGCAGGCTTCCCGCCAAGCAGGGAGCCCAATGCGGGGCTCGATCCCAGGACCCTGGGATCATGACCTGAGCCGAAAGCAGATGCTTAACGACTGAGCCACCCAGGTGCCCCAAAATGGTGGTTTCCTTGTAGGAAGTGAGAAGGATCTGGGTAGAGGGAGGACAGAGATGGCCAGGAGAGTCTTTATTGTTCATATATATGTATTTTTTTAAGTTTAATTTATTTTTAAAAAATTTTAAAATAGAACACCATTAAGAACATAAATAATAAGCATCACTGAAGGTATAAAATGAACAGAGCACACAGCACATTGTATCTCCAGGAGCAAGAGGATATCAAACATCTGTTTACAATTTTATAGTTTGATACATATTCTGTTAAATCTTTCAGTAAGGTGGCCCTATCCTGATTTTACAGGTGATAAGATGCAGGTTCTAAGAGACTGTCTTACCCTAAGTAGAGAGAGTAAGAGTTGAAAATGTATTGTGTTAAATGAGCCCCTCACAGTCTCTCCTCCAAAATGATTCTGTTCACACCAGAATCGTTTATAACCGAGTATTTCTTTAAATCGGTACTGGCTGATTGATTAAAATGGAGTATTTCTTTCAATCCATATTGGCTCTACTTCGCAGCCCCTACTTCCATGCTGCCAAAAGCCCTGGAGTTCCCGCCCTCGAAGGATAAAAGGGCATTTCGTTCTATAAGCAATCAGATAGGATGTACCCCCCTTCTGGCGTTAGAGAATGACCAGCAAGGTTTAGTGCAAGCACAGGGCACGGGTCGCACCGGGCTGAGTCTACAGCCATGAGGGGACATAGTCCAGCCTGCTTTGTGAATTCCCGTGGTCTAATGGCATCTTACCCTGCTCTCTGCCGCACAGGAGGTGCTCTGTAAGTGTGTTCGACTGAGGAGTTAGTAGGCAGTGTGCGAGGACCTTACAGCCTCTGACTCAGCGTGTAAAGGTCTCCATAGCAGACCCCTTAACTCCGACCCCCTCGCTTTACAAGTAGGAAGCCTAAGGCTCAGAAGACAAGAGGACTACGGGCACACAGGAATCACTGGCAGAGAGCAGCAGCCTGGCGCGTGTCTCGAGTCAGACCAAGGCCACGTGTGAGTCCACCTTGCTGCTTACTAACTGTGTGATCCCGGACAAGGATCTTCTCCCTGGGACTATTTTCTCCTCTGTGAACCGGATGTGGTGATGGTAACCTTGCGGGGTATCGCAAGAATCCTAAATGCTGTTTGGAGAGCATTCAGCAGCATTTGGCAGACCGGGCACGTGCATTAAGGAGTGGCCGTGATTACCGGACATGCCTGGGTGTTCCAGCCAGGCCTATGAGCACTCCACAGCACCAAACCGCTTCTTGCTCATAGGATTTGTATTGCTTGTGACAAATAACTGAATATTTCCATCTCTGTCACAACTACAACTAGTTTCAAAAATACATTAAAAAATAATTTCTCACATATATATTTCTCAATATTGCTAGCACTATGTTAATATCCAAATAACCTCTGAAGTCTTTAGAAATTCCAGATGATACCTTAAAGGGGAAATTATGAAAGTCTTAATAACCATAAACCCAAAAAAAGGTCAAAAACAAACACAGAGGAAAATTACGCTTCAAATTACATACATTCATTAGTTTTTACTTTTCAAAATGGTGCCATTTCGATAGACATGACACCACTGCAGTAGAGGGGACAATCCAAACTCTGAAAGGCTCCACACTTAGCCTACAAACAGAAGTGACAGGTCCTAGCAGAGGGGCCTGGCAGTCAGCATGCGAAATCAGCACACCACACACTGTGCAGGCAGGCAAGAAGGGCTATGGGTAGGGGACTGGACGCACAAGGAGATGGGGAGGCAAGTTGCAGCATTAAGTAGGAGGGCGGAAGGAGGCTCTGGGGAAGGTGACATCGCAGGTGGTGCCGCCGGCGTCCAGCCACTCCGGGCAGAGGAAGAGCTAGGGCCAAGGCCAGGAGTGAGGGCTGGCATTTGCTTGGAAGTGGGAGAGAGGGATAAAACAAAGTTTATCATCATTTTCTTTAACTATTAAAATATTTCATTTACATTTTGGTAAAGAAGCAAAGATATCGAAGGTCCATTCAAACCTAAATTGTCCAAAACAGGACTATTAATCTTAATTTGAAGCATAATTAATCTTACCCTAGTCTTGTCTCCCTGCTCTCCTCAAACTCTTATAACTTGTTCTCCATAAAAATATAATCAAACCATGTCTTGCCCCTGCTTAATTCCCACCAACAGCTTCCTACAGTCCCTAGAATAAACTCCAAAATCCTGGCCGCAGCCAGCAGGGACGTTCCCAGTCTGGGCCCCAGCCATCTCTCTGCCCCAACGTCCCAGGTCCATTAGCCTCCCTTCTGTCCACAAACACACCCACGCCTTCCTGCCTCACAGCCTCTAGGCCTGCTCTTTTCTCCGTCCTGAACACACCTATCCCGGCTACACTGAGTATCTTACTCCGTATTTCAGGAGCAAGTTATAGGTCAAATTTCACCTCTAAATTTTGAGATTGGTTTCCCTGCCCACGCTATTCAGAGCAGCCCCTACTCCCAGCTCTCTCAAGTCACCCTGCACTTCCTTTCCCTTCAAGGATCTTACCACCACTGTCAGAGCACAGACTCTGGAGCCAGAATGCTTGAGTTCACACTCCAGTCCCGCCACTTACTGGCTCTGTAAGCTTGGATGAATTCCTTAACTTCTCTGGCCTCAGTTACCACTTCTGAAATAATGAGGCTAACGATAGTACCACCTCACATGGTCAATGCATGTAAAATGCTTGGAAAGAAGGATCTGACACACAGGAAGCATTCAAGTGTGCGCTGTTACACTCTCCCGATTAGAATGTAACCCC
This sequence comes from Ursus maritimus, assembly GCF_017311325.1. Classification (NCBI taxonomy): domain Eukaryota; kingdom Metazoa; phylum Chordata; class Mammalia; order Carnivora; family Ursidae; genus Ursus; species Ursus maritimus. The sequence goes on from NW_024426996.1 coordinate 80,389,206, forward strand.
AGCAGTGCCAGAGACTCACCTGTACCATTCACTACTGTAGTCACAGGGCTAATGCTTTATGTATATACAGGAAGACAGACAGAGAGGAGGAGAGAGAGAGAAATACATGTTCAGGTCTCACATTCCAGACTGGTAATGCTAATCTAAGTATCTGGATTCCAGAGCATGTGATGGTAAGAAAAGCCATGGCTCTGCTTCATTTAATCACAACTGACACGTGACTCAAAAGACTCTGGGGACACAAGTAGCTAACTCAACAGACTCCAAATCTCAGTCTGCCACTCAGGAGGAGGCTCCAGACTGCAAATGGACAATCTGAATATCAAATTGGGTTTTGTGTTTGGAGGTGCCTGGGTTTTACGTTTCTAAGAATTACGTCAATTCCCAAAGTTGGTACACCGACAGTAGCTATTATCTGTCTCTAGCTGACTGGATTTGAAAACTCAAGCAAGTGTAGCTCCCAGAGGCAGGAAAATAAGAGGAGAATTCTAGACCTCACAACTAAGTGTGCATGGTACTATACAGTGAGGCTCATAAAGACGGCGGAAGACCCGGCCGAGAAGTCAGGACGCAGAGGTTGACCAGATACATGTGAGCATAGAAAATTCTATCTAGATTTGCAAAGGAAGAAAAAACCCACTCTGCGGTCCAGTTAAAGAACTGAGGAGGAGACTGTCTAACAACACTAGCTTGAGATGAGAATGTTTCCCTGGCAAACATAGGAATCAGGATCAGAGGGAAAGTTTAACGGTTACAAAGGAGTAGAACGGAGAAGTCATAAAAATGATCTTATGAGCAATACAAAGGATGAAGGACGTGGGCAGCCACAGGACCCATCAAGTCCACAACACTGACAGAGGCCAACATGGTGAGACAGAGACTTCTGTCAACCTCTCCTTCATCCCACAAGCCCTCGTTATCTGGTGGCTGAAATAAGAGCAGGCTGTTTGCCGGGCTGTCTCTGAGGGATCCAACAGCTCTGCTCTCCACTTGTAATCTGCCTGAAATCAGTATCCTCTGGGAGGCAGCGGATGGTAAGAAAGTCCGAGAGCGGACAACCCTCAGGTCCTACAACTGCGGAGAGGCAGTGATGCTTAATGGGAAGAAGGGAGGCTTTGGGGTCACCAGGGTTCAAACCCCAGCCGAGATATTTACTGAGATGGTACCCTGAACAAGCTATTTGTACCTCAGTTTTCTCATGGATAGAGGGGGGACAATGATAATACCCAACTGACACGACTGTGGAGTGAACACATGCTCGATATCATGTGTGGATGAAGTCCCATTCACCAGCCCGCGTAATCATGATAGCTGGTGCCAGAAAACACCGTCCCTCAGTCATAGGGGGCATCCCTGTTCACGTCCCACCCCCTAAGCCAGATCTAGGCTTTCAGATCTATTTCAGTGAATACCAGAGTAACTCCCTGAAGTTACTGAGTAGACAAACATGGCTATTAAACAGAAAGATCTAGTTAACTGATATTCTGATTAATAAGACAACCATTTTTCAAAATTATAGAATATAATTTGATTCTTGATTAGCAGGTAAGGACGAATATAATAAAACATACTTAAAACTAAATAACACTGAGCAAATCAACCTTTGGTAGTTAAAATTCTCCAGAATTATTTTATGTACCTAAATGAATGTCAAAAGCTCTCAAATATAAACCCCATATTTTAAAAAGTATTACACATTTTGGGATCGAGGGAAACCCTGTAATTTTTACATACCCCTTTTATTTAAAAATGAAAACAAAATTATACATTTTGGGATTGAGGGAAACCCTCTAATTTTTACATACCCCTTTATTTAAAAATGAAAACAAAATGGTTAAACACAGAACTATTTTATATCTGTATATGCAGAGGTGCTTTTAAAACCTTAAAATCATGAGGCGTAGAGCATGCAACCATTGATCTCAGGGTTGTGAGTTCAAGCCCCATGTTGGGTGCAGCGCTTACTTAAAAAAATAAAATAATAAGTAATAAATAAATCTATAAAACCTTAAAATCATGAGGCTATTGATTAAAATTTTGGAAATAAAACCTTTTCAATTCAGGGAAAGAAAACAACTTGGAGGGCACCAGAAAAGATTCACATTCTGAAACCACTGACTGTTGATTTTACCCAGACGTGCTAAATGGCAATTACGTAATTAGAACTGTGGAAGAAATTCAAGATCCGGGGTGAAATATTAATAGTATGTCCATATAAGGACATAGTTAAGCCCAGCAGAGGCCAACTGCTCTTTTCAAGGAGGAAAAAAAGTTTATCCCTTTCATTCTGTCATTTAACACCAAACTAAGTAATACTAGCACTTTTAACCTGAACTTAATCCAGCTCTGAAATGATCAAATAATTCATTCTTTCCCAAGTATTTTCTACTGGTGTGTCTAGGAAAATCTTGAGCCGTGGTTTTGCAGCCTGACCTTAGTGGAGTTACATAAAATAGAAACAATGCATCAAGGTGTTCAGCCCATAGTTCAAATGAATAAAAACACTTTTACTTAGGGGAGGCATTTCTATTCAGGTCCCCAAAGCATGGCATACTGTACTTCAAAATTCTTTCCACACAACAGTACAGAACACTTCTGGAAAACTACAGCATATTTTAACAAGCCAATAAAAATGCAAAGCATCCTCAAATAATTGTGACATGGCAAATAAAATAAATATCCCAGAAAATGTGACCCGTTTAGAAAATCCTAGCTGCAGGGCCTTGCCTAGGGCAGGGGCTGGAAAAGCAGTTGCTGAACAAAATAGCGGAAAACTATGTCTCTACAGTAACTGCTGGAAAGGTAAACCCGCTGGTGGAAAGGAAGTGCACAGTGAAAGAAACCCCCAAATGGGTTAGGACTAAATATAAAGTTTCACTTCCTTTTTGGCTCAAAGAAACAAAGGTATCACTAAAGTTTCCCTACTCTGGTAGATCGGAAGCGGCTGCTTTGTCATTTCTCTGATTAGCAGGTAAGGACAAACGGTTTTCATGTTTATTTACATCTCCAACTTCTCCGTCCACCTACCTAACAAAATCTTGACGTAGTTTTTCTTAGAAATTAAAAAAGTAGTATGCCTAGTGACTGTTTGTCATGTTTGATTCCCCAGACTATTATCTTCTGCAATTTTATTTTTCAATGATTAAATATTTTAATATTTTGCATATTTAGTTCTGCAAACTTTTTCCTGAGATCTTCTGGTTTTAAAGAGACAGTTCTGAGATGCCTGGATGGCTTAGCCGTTAAGCGTCTGCCTTCGGCTCGGGTCATGATCTCAGGGTCCTGGGATCGAGCCCCACGTCGGGCTCCCTGCTTGGCGGGAAGCCTGCTTCTCCCTTTCCCACTCCCCTTGCTTGTGTTCCCCCTCTTGCTATCTCTCTCTGTCAAATAAATAAAAATAAAATCTTAAAAATAAATAAATAAATAAAGAGACAATTCCCATTCTTTCACAGGCACGTGTCACAAAATGTTCCAAGAAAGTTTTTGGGATTTATCTCTGATAAACATTCTATTTTGCTTTTTCCCCATAGTCTCTACAGTTTTAAACATTTGTCCTTAACCATCTGGAATTAATTTTCATAAATGACGTTTTCCAGTTATCTCATCGCCAATAACTGCCTCTCCCCAGAGACACAGAGGTGTGGTTCTTCACTCCCCAACAGGCCCGCTGGTGCGTGGTTCAGCTTTGAGCCAGCAGCACCCCACTGCTTCCCCACAAACTACACGGTTTGACCTGCACCTCAGTTTCCTCAAGTCATACGTTCCAAGGCTGTTGGGGCAATTAGAAATAATAAAAGTGAAATATCTAGCACAATGTCTGACACACAGTGGATACTCTATCAATAAGAAATATTTTAATTATCTAATGTCTGATGAGAATATAAAACATGCTAAAATTTTCACTTCAAAAACTTCAAGAACATTAGGTTTAACCAACTAAAGTTAAAATAGATTATTTTAATTAAAAATAGCATTTTATTATAAACTCATCTTACCTTTTTATATTTCAACAAAAAAACTACTGCATTCTATCTGTATCAACATGTGTAGCTTAGTTAATTTAGATTTCTCACTTTAACTCAATACCTAAACCAATACTCTTGTGTCGTTTACTGAGACTGACTTGGGTGTGGTTTTTAAAACAATTTAGGGCGAGGTGCTTGAAGATAAGCCACCCAAACCTTCTGTTTGAGTCAGCAAATTTAAGTGAACTTCAATGTACTTTATCCTGTTTATATTTCCAAAAACATCTGATACCAGATTGGTACAGAAAGAATCTTGCTTGTATGCCCAGGCTGAGTGTCTGCCTTTGGCTCACCTCATGATCCCAGGGTTGTGGGCCCAAATCCCACATCCTGGTCCTTGCTCAATGGGAAGCCTGCTGCTCCCCCTGCTTGTGCTCTCTCTCTCTCTGACAAATAAATAAATAAAATCTTAAAAAAAAAAAAAAAAAAGGAAGGGAGGGAGGGAGGGAGGGAGGGAAGGAAAGAAGGAATCTGGCTTGGGTCTTCAACAAAATTCCATTAGCCTCCCAATGCTAACTGATTAATAAGCATGCTCAATTCACATTAGAGTTTAGACCCCAGGGCCAGACCACCTGGGTTCTGATCCCAGTTCATCACTTACTAGCTACATATCCTTAGGCACATTCCTTCATCTCTCTCTCTCTACATACATACTTTAGTTTCTTCTCTGTAAAATGAGAATGATAGCATTATCTACTTCCTTGACTTAAGATTAAATGAGTTAACTTACATCAAGTGTTTTGTATAGTGCCTGGTACACAGTGAGCAATAAATTAAGACAATTAAAAAATGGTAGCTATTATCATCATACGCAGCTGCACCTATAAAGATAAACTGAATCTCTTAAAAAAGGACACTGGAAGAACATTCTATGATGGGCACTAATTAACTGTCCTCCTTAATATGTGCACAGGGACACATGGCAGCACCACTTACTAGAGGTCCCTCTTACAGATGGCATCACTGTTCCAGATTGTCCATTTTTTTAAAAGATTTATTTATTTATTTATTTATTTGAGCGAGAGTCGGGGGGGGGGACAAAGGGAGAGGCAGAGGGAGAGAGAGAATCCCAAGCAGACTGCCCACTGAGCAGGGAGCCCGACATAGGGCTCAATCCCACAACCCTGAGATCACCACCTGAGAAGAAATCGGGAATAGGACGCTCAACTGACTGAGCACCCCAAGCGCCCCTGTATTGTCCCTGTTTAAACAGCTAGACTACAAGCTTACTGAAGTCAGGATCGATTACAATGCTCATCTTCTGACATTCCAACACAACGCTCTGAACACAGATTTTAAATAATGCTTATTAAACTAATATAATAAGGGGGCGCCTGGGTGGTGCAGTCAGTTCAGTGCTGTACTCCTGATTTTGGCTTAGGTCGTGATCTCAGAGTTGTGAGATCCAGTTGTGCACTAGAGCTCAGCATGGAGTCTGCTTGAGATTCTCTCCCCCTCTCCCTCTGCCCCTCCAGCTTGTGCTTGCACTCTCTCTCTCTCTCTAAAAGTAAATAAATCTTTTAAAAGAGGGGCGCCTGGGTGGCACAGCGGTTAAGCGTCTGCCTTCGGCTCAGGGCGTGATCCCGGCGTTCTGTGATCGAGCCCCACATCAGGCTCCTCCACTATGAGCCTGCTTCTTCCTCTCCCACTCCCCCTGCCTGTGTTCCCTCTCTCGCTGGCTGTCTCTATCTCTGTCGAATAAATAAATAAAATCTTAAAAAAAAAAAAAAATCTTTTAAAAGAAAATTAATATAATAGAAAAAAGGGCAGTAAGACAAAACCTAGAGGCATACATTTTTAGCCCCAGAAGGAACTTTAATAAAAGTCATCCAGTTAATAGGGGCGCCGGTGTGGCTCAGTCGGTTATGCGTCTGCCTTCTGCTCAGGTCATGATCTCAGGGTCCTGGGATCAAGTCCCTCCTTGGGCTCCCTGCTCAGCAGGGAGCCTGCTTCTCCCTCTCCCCTCCCCCCTCCCCATGTGCACACTCTCTCTCTCTCAAGTGAATAAATCTTTAAAAAAAAAAAAAAGTCATCTAGTTATTTTACAGATGATAAAACTGAGCAAAGTAATGACTTTACTACCAAAGTTTCACATGCTGGCCAAGCCAGAGCTAGTTCCTTCCTATACCAAGAACACCAACACATCTCCCTCACTCCACTGACCCTCAAGCTGTGCACATTAGAATCACCTCATACTGAATACACTTTTCCTAAGTTTTAAACCAGAACACGACCACTACTTCCACTACTAATAACTACCACTTGGAGATGGAGTAAGGCAACTATTTGAGAGGCCCCATCACTCAATAAGACTTTCCATAAAAACCAATGTTATTTGCATGTAAGAAATACATGAAACCTCCAAGGGCTAAACAAAAAAAGGCCCAAAACCCTGAGAATGAAACTAGTTAACTCCAAATGGGAACCACTCACAAAAGGTAACATCAGCAGAGGTCAAATACCAAAACTGAGCATTGCTGGAGGCAAAAAAGGAGCCAAAGAGCTGGAACTCTGAAGACAGTGGATATGGTCTCTGGTGGGCAGTGACCCTAGCTCACAGTAGAAGTAAATACAATCCTCTCAGGAAAAACATCCTCAACGTTGATCCCCAGGTTTTTTCCCCAGGTTAAAATCAACCAAATAGGAGGTCTTAGTAAAAATTCCACAAACCCAAAAACAATCTGCATGAGTGACAGTCTTCAGAAATAATGAACCATACACTTAGGCCTTCAAAGACTTTGGATACTAGAATTATAATACAGAACACAGAATAACTATGTATGAAATGTTTAAAAAATAAATTAATCACAAATATGACAAGCCTCAGAGATTATCACAAATGAGCAGAGCTGAAAAAGAAACCAAATAGAACTTTCAGAAATAAAATGTTGAAAAAATTATTTACAGGGCACGTGGCTGCCTCAGTTGGTGGAGCATGTGACTCCTGATCTCAGGGTTATGAGTTCAAGGCCCACCTCTGGTGTAGAGATTACTTAAAAAATAAAATCTGGGGGCACCTGGGTGGCTCAGTCAGTTAAGTGTATGCCTGCGGCTGGGGTCATGATCCCAGAGATTGGAGCCTTGGGCTCCCTGCTCAGCAGCAAGTCTGCCTCTCCCTCTGCCCCTCCCCCGTTTGTGCTCTCTCTCAAATAAATTTTTTTAAAAGATTTTATTTATTTATTTGACAGAGAGAGACAGCCAGTGAGAGAGGGAACACAAGCAGGGGGAGTGGGAGAGGAAGAAGCAGGCTCCTAGCAGAGGAGCCTGATGTGGGGCTCGATCCCAGAACGCTGGGATCACGCCCTGAGCCGAAGGCAGATGCTTAACGACTGTGCCACCCAGGCGCTCCAATAATAAATTTTTAAAAATAAATACAATCTTAAAAAAACTTACAAAAATACATTACAAATCAACTAATGAATTAATAGCAGCTTTGACACAGATGAAGAGGAATTAGTAAATTAAAAGACAGGTCTGAAGAAATTCCCCAGAGACCAGCACAGGGAGACAGGAGATATAAACCATGCCGGAAGAGACAGAATAAGAAGTCCACTACACATTTACTGGAGTTACAGGCCAAGATAATAAAGAACAGTGAAGAGTCTGCCGAGGCCGCTGCCCTGGATCCTCCCTGCACCGCCGAGCCATGGTCAACCCTACTGTATTCCTCAACATCGCTGCAGCTGGCAAGCCCTTCTGCTGCATCTCCTTGGAGCTATTTGCAAACTAAGTTCCAAAGACGGTGAGAACTTTCGGGCTCTGAGCACTGGGGAGAAAGGATCTGGTTATAAAGGTTCCTGCTTTCACAGATTATTCCAGGATTTATGTGCCAGGGTGGTGACTTCACATGCCATAATGGCACTGGCAGCCAGTTCAACTATGGGGAGAAATTTGATGATGAGAATTTCATCCCAAAACACATAGGTCCTAACATCTTGTCCATGGTAAAGGCTAGACCCAACACAAATGGTTCTCAGTTTTTTGTCTGCACTGCCAAGACCAAGTGGTGGGATGGCAAGCGTGCAGTCTTTGGCAAGGTGAGAGAGGGAAGGAATGCTGGGGAAGCCATGGAACACTCTAGGTCCAGGAATGGCAAGACCAGCAAGAAGACCACCATTGCTGACTGTGGACAAACGTAATAAATTTGACTTGTGTTTTATCTTAACTACCAGACCATTCCTCCTGTAGCTTAGGAGAGCACCCCATCACCCCCATCTGCTTAAAATACCCTACAATCTTTGTGCTCTCACTGCAGTTCCATGAGTTCCATATTTTTCTTACTCCCCTCCAAGTCTAGCTGGATCATAAAGTTTATGATTATGAAATAGAAACTAAACAACAACAAAAAGAATAGCAAAGAATCAATATAATATCCAAAGAGAGAATGGCTAACAACTATATGTAACTGAAAGACATGAATCCACAAATAACAAGCAAATAAATAAAGAGAAATACACATCTTGTATACACAGTAATGAATCTACAGAACAGCAAAGGCAAGGGGAAAAAAAGATCATCTACAAAGGAATAACAACTAGACACTGGCAAACTTGTAACAGAAACAACAAAAGAGGAATAGAGTATCTTCAAAATGCTAAAAGGAAATAACTGTCAATCTGGATTTCTACACCAAGCAAAACTATCTTTTGAGAATGCATGCAAAATCAAGCCACTTCAGATGAACAAAAACAAAGGTACCACCTATATACCTGCAGAAAAGGAACTTCTAAAGAAGAAAAAAATGATCCCAGGAAGAAAAATCAGAAATGCCATTAAGGACTGTGAGTAAAGAAACTGCTAAACAGGAACAAAATCTAAAAATATATTTTATATAGTGATGATGATATCCAATTTATGAGTTTAAAAAAAGGCTGATCTAGAATACTGAATAACAGTAGCACATAACCTGATAGTTGAGTTTAACTGGAATTAAAGTGCTTCAATATTTTTGTTTTGTCCGGTAGAAGAAGATAGCATTAATTTCAGACTTTGTCCCATACATGCAGGGTAAAATTTCGAGGGCAACCACTAAAAGAGAACAAAACAGAGTATGTAATTTCCAAACCAAACGAGGGGAGAACATAAAGGAAAAAAGAAAAAAACAAAACTTAGTTGTTTAAAAAGGCAAGCATGGGGGCACCTGGGTGGCTCAGTTGGTTGGGCATCTGACTCTTCATTTCAGCTCAAGTCGTGATCTCAGGGTCATGGGAACGACTCAGCGGGGAGTCTGCTTTTCCCTCTCCCTCTGTTCCTCCCCCTGCTCGCCAGCTCTCTCTCAAATAAATAAAATGTTTAAAAAAACAAAAAGGCAAGGGCATCTGGGCGGCTCAGTCAGTTAAGCATCTGCCTCCGGCTCAGGTCATGATCTCAGGGTCCTGGGATCAAGCCCCACATCAGGCTCCCTGCTCGGCTGGGAGCCTGCTTCTCCCTCTCCCTCTGCCTACCGCTCCCCCTGTTTGTGCTCTCTTTCTCTCTGTCAAATAAATAAATAAAATCTGGGGCACCTGGGTGGCTCAGATGGTTGAGGGTCTGCCTTTGGCTCAGGTCATGATCTCTAGGTCCTGGGATCGAGCCCCCTGTCGGGCTTCCAGCTCAGTGGGGAGTCTATTTCTCATTCTCCCTCTGCTTCTCCCCCTGCTTGTGCTGTCTCTCTCTCTCTCTCTCAAATGAATAAATAATATCTTTTAAAAAATAAAAAATAAATATTTAAAATAATTAATTAATTGAAAAGGCAAGCATGAAGGGGAAAAAGACAAATAGGAAACAAAACGGAGGGGCACCTGGGTGGCTCATTCGGTTAAGCATCTGCCCATAGCTTAGGTCATGATCTCAAGGTCCTAGGATCAAGCCCCGTGTTGCAGGCTCCTGGCTCTGCACAAAGTCTGCTTGTCTTCCTCTCCCTCTGTCCCTCCCTACCACTCGTTTTCTCTTTCTCTCTTAAATAAATAAAATCACAAAAAAAAAAAAGAAAGAAAAAAGAAAACAAAATGTAAAATGATAGAAAAGGTACAAATTTATCAGAATCACGATAAATATAATGCCAGTTAAAAGACAGAAGTTACACGCAGTATGGTACGCTGAGTAATCGTCGCCAGAGATATTAGTTCTAACCCCAGGAGCCTGTAAATGTTATTTTACATGGCAAAGACTTTGCAGATGTGATTAAAGATTTGGGGTGATAAGATTACCCCAGGCTACCTGGATTACCTAAATGGAATTGCCAATAAAAAGGCAGCTGAAGGGAACTCTGACTACACATTCCTAAGACATGAGAGCAGTATGACCAGGGACACAGAGACTGCGGTGAGGCCGCCACAGCCAAACACTGCTGGCAGCCTAAGAAGGTAGAAGAGGCAAGGGGCAAATTCTCCTCTAAGAATCTCCAGAGCCATCACCTTGATGTCAGCTCAGTGATACAGATTTTGTGCTTCCAGCCTTCAGAACTATAAGAGAATACTTTCTGTCGTTTTAAGGCACCAAGTTTAAGGTAACTGATTACAGCATCCCCCCCAAAAAACGAACATATCAATAAAACATAAGAAGAGAATATAAGTCTTCAAGTAAATGGATGAAAATAGGTATACCAGGCAAATACCAACCAAAAGAAAGTTGGAGTTTCTACGTTAATATGAAACAAACAAAAAAAAAACCCATGGAAAATAAAAGCATTTATTTGGGATGGAAAAGCCATTACATAGTGATAATAAGTTCACTCCAACAGGAAGATTTAAAAAAAAAAATGTGTGTGTGCGTATATATATACAAATATATATATACGTATATATGTATATATATACATATATACGTATATATATATATTTAACATTTTTAAGGCATACTTTTTTTTGAGAGAGAGAGAGGGGGAAGAAATCCCAAGCAGATTCCATGCGCAGCGTAGAACCCAACATGAGGCTTCATCCCGTGACCCCAAGATCATGACTCGAGCTGAAACCAAGAGTCAGACACCTAACCCACTGAGTCGATCAGGCGCCCATAAAAGCATACTTTTAAACAGCTTAAGGCCAAAGAAGAAATTATAATGAAATTTTAAACACACTTACATACTGAAAAGATAATGCGCTGAAAACCACTGGCTTCCCTAAAGAGCTACTTTTAGAGAAACACATAGATGCAAACACTTTATGTTAAGAAAAGTGACCAACTTCTAAGAAGTTAGAAAAAGAATAAATCTCACACCATTTAGCAATCCATAACCCTCAGTAGGCTTTATATATATATTTTTTCTAATCCTTAAAACAACTCTGAGAGCCAGATTATAGGTACAGCTAAAAATGTGCTAATTACCTGAGTTTAAAAGCACAAATCGTATGTCCTTTCAGGGGGAAAAAAAAATGTATATACATCACATCTCACATTGTGATTCGTGTATCTACTCTAGCAAATGACATGCAGCCTTGATTTTTACTGAGAATAAAGATGATGTCATAGCTTTTTTCACAGCACAGTGAAATCCGGGGTCAACAGCCTCAAAAGCCAAAATAACGTACAAATAATTCGTTTTATGAAAAAGGTACTGGCAGCCTCCCATAGCTGCAGTCATGAAAACCTCCACTATTTTCATGAGGATTCTACTTCATCCTAGCACAATATGAAGCAACAAAAATGAAAATTCTCTACCAGAAAAAGTTAAAATATACTTTAAAACAGAAATGCTAGCTTGATTTTTCTAAGATATGAATGTAAAGTAACTGTGGGTGGGGCGCCTGGGTGGCGCAGTGGGATAAGAGGTTTCAGCTCAGGTCAATCTCACAAGGAGCCCCAGGTCTGTGCTGGGTGGGGAGTCTACTTGGGACTCTCTCTCCCTCTCCCTCTGTCCCTCCCTCTCTTGCTCTCTCTCTAATAAATAAATCTTTAAAAAAAAAGAAAGAAAGGGGGCGCCTGGGTGGCACAGCGGTTAAGCGTCTGCCTTCGGCTCAGGGCGTGATCCCAGCGTTATGGGATCGAGCCCCACATCAGGCTCCTCCGCTGTGGGCCTGCTTCTTCCTCTCCCACTCCCCCTGCTGTGTTCCCTCTCTCGCTGGCTGTCTCTATCTCTGTTAAATAAATAAAATATTTTAAAAAAAAAATTAAGAAAGAAAGGAACTGTACATGATGACGTGAAACATTTCAACGACTTGAACAGCCCTAACAGGCATCCACCTCGGGTCCCTCCCAAAGACCCTAGCAGAAGAACCTGGACAGCCAGCCTCATGGGCTTATGCTGCTCTCCTACAGACTTGAAGAGCCCTGAGCCCTTGAAGCGGGACTTCCGTTCTTGCTATCTTTGATTCCTGAATGCTCAGTACAAATCCTGCTACACTGAAGGCTTTTTTAAAAAGTTCAATGAATTCATAAGTCTCCTAAACGCTAGTATCACTTAGAAACTAGAGACAAAGAAAATTCAGTCTCATCACTTGAGTAAAAGCTGGAAAAGAAATGCTTCCTTCCCCTGAAGAAAAACCCTGCTTTCCTAAACAATGCATCCATCAGACACCCTAGGCAGCAAACAGAGCACGCTAAATGTTCCAGATACTCCAGGTCAGTGACATCGCTGGTGTTGCTGGTGTTTATGCTGTCGGAGTGCACTGTGCTTCAGTCCCTGGAGGCGATGCTCAGAACAAACTGAGAGAGTGTTATCTGGATGGTGGGGCCATCTAGTTCCCCTAAAGATGGGTGGATGCATGTCACATCCCTTCCTCCTAGACAATCCTAAAGGGAGCTCATTCCATGAGACTCAAGCCCCATTTCTAACCCCCCCCCCCACCTGCCTGAAGCTCTCTGCAACAATTTGATTAATGGCATCATCTGGGAATAAGGTTGGCCTGTTAACTAAAATACTCCTAAATCTTGGAAAGCATGGTTAACTACAAAGCTCTTGCTAAGCTGCAAACATGTACAGCTGCACATGACACAAGTACCTCCACACAGAACTTTGACTGATTAAAAAAAGAAAACAGTGGGAGTAGCTAGTACACGGGGCTCTCTGTTGCCCTTGTGTGCCTTTCCCTATTAGCCCACTTCTCACCAGTGTAACACTGGAAAAAGAGGAAAGAAAGGGAAAATGCACACTCACAGCACACCTGTGTGCCGTGAGTCAAATGTTGCCTCGCTGTGGCCCCACGAGGCTTTGGGTTAGACAAGATTGTTACTGTTACTACTCTGACTTCTACAGATGAGAAAAGGAGTTCAGAGAATTTCACCAACTTGATCCAGGGCCACACACTCTGAGTGGCAAAACTGGACTTGCTCCTGACACCATATCCCTAATACCCAGCACTAATTCGATAGCTGACAACGGACTTGCTTGACTAAAACCCCTAATGCAGCGTTGGCATGTTTACAGATTTACTGAGATATGTTCACATACCATAAAAATTGACCCAATTAAAGTGTACAGTTCAGTGTTTTTTTTTCATTTATTCACGGACATGTACAACCACCATCAAGATCTAATTTTGTAACATTTTCAACACCCAAGAAGAAACCCCAGGCACACTAGCAGGCACTCCCCATTCTGACTCCTCCTCCTCCTTTCTCTGGCTTGCTTCTTAGCATAAGATTTTCCAAATCCATGCATGTCCAGCATATAACAGCACTGCATTCTTTATTGTTGCCAAATAATGCTCCACTGCATGGATACACCACATGTTGTTTATCATTCATCAGTTTATGGACATTTGAGCTCTTTCTACTTTTCCACTAAGAATAATGCTGCCGTGAACATTCACGTACCAGCTTCTGTGTGGACAGATGTTTTTATCTGGCATTTGCACTTTTTTTTTTTTTTTTTAAGATTTTATTTGGGGGCACCTGGGTGGCTCAGTCAGCTAAGCATCTGCCTCCGTCTCAGGTCATGATCCCGGAGTCCTGGGATCAAGTCCTGGGATGGAGCCCTTCATCCGGCTCTCTGCTCAGCAAAGAGTCGGTTTCTTCCTTTCCCTCTGCCCCTCTGTCCCTCTCCCTGCTCATGCTCTCTCTCTCTCTCTCTTTCTCTCAATGCATTTGCATTTTCAGAGTGTTTTCACAACATTCTCTGCTTTGCATCTTAAAACTGCTTCACTTTGTAATGGAGAAAACGGAGTCTCAGAGCAGCAAAGTGCCTTTACCACCTACTGCTCTATCACCTCAGTTAACCAGCAGTAAACCCACACCTTCCAGGTGAAGACTTGCTCCTTCCTTAACACCACACTTCTCCATCTCCTCTGCAAGGAATTTCAAGCAAGAACAAGCAGAAGAGAAAATCCGTATTTTTAGGTACAGACCTCCTTAAGTCATTCTCAGTTAATCCACAGGGCAAACCAACATTCAGTCTTTCAGAGCAGGAGAAGGGAAGAGCAAAGTGCTCAGGACGGAATATTCCAAAGGTCCCTCTCAAGTGATGGCCTTCTTCTCCCCATGCAAACAGCAAAAACTGCCACTCCAGGGTACTGTGAAGGCACATGTGGAATAAATGTCCCTGTGAGCATCCGGGGCCTAACACAAGCCTGCATGTGCCTGCAAGCTCCATCCCCTGACATCAACCTCCAGGGGCTCCATGCAGAGTTAATTTGTTCTGACACAGGTGACAGTATCTGGGGGGCACACATTGGTAGGCCAATTGTATAATTTCTCTTTCCCAACTTCCTGAAACAGTTCCTAGACTTATAATATTTCTGGTAATAGAAAAAATGTTCATATTATATTAGTAACATATAATAACAGCCATTTACTGACAGCTTACCAGGTACCTTACAATTACTGTATAAGATAGGCACCTCTTACTTCCACGGTACATGTAAACACTTCCTTATTTGGGGGAATCAGACAGCTGATGCGAGTATAAATTGGTATAACTTCTCAGAAGGGTAATCTGGAAACAGCTATGGAAACTAAAATGCAAATATCCTTGCACCAGGCAATTCAGAACAGACCTACAAATATACACCCTAGTGCCCAAAGACGGAGATGCAAGAATATTCACTGAAACGATTTACAACAGGAAAATTCTGGAAACAAATACCAATCGATACAAGAGTGATTAAACAAATAACAGTATATCTGTAAGATGGGACACCTGAGACTGCTGAGGAAAACAAAATAGATTTCTGTGTGGTGATACTGAGCATTCTCCAAGATGTATTAAAGGGAAGCAAGATAAATACCATTATGTGTAACCATTTTTTTATATAGTTACTAAATTTTCTGCAACTTGTTTCTTGTGTTTTTTTTTTTAAGTCAGCTCTATGCCCAACATGGGGCTTGAACTCACCACCCCAGGATCAAGAGTCTCATGCTCTACTGACTGAGCCAGCCAGGCGCCCCTCTGTCTAACTATTTCTTAAAAGAGATCTATATATGTGCAAACCAGCGTTCTGACTGTGCACTCTCAGGCAAGTTATGCAACAGCTTCCTCATCTGCAGATTGGGATGGTACTTCCCACACAAAGCACAATAAAAATTACCTGTGGCCACTGCTATAATTTAAAGATTATACAATCATGATACTATTATAATAATAACATTAATAATTTTACTATTGCTATTAGATAGGCTCCAAAAAAAAAAAAAATCAGTTTCATACCTGCACTGCCCAGTGTCAGGCATTCGGCAGACATAGGGCAACGAGGCATCCACCACATGCTCGGTCTCCTCATCTAGCTCATGGCCCACAAGGGCTTCTTTTCCAGATACCTAGCCCACGTGGCCTGGCCCCTTCAGTATCTACCACCAACCGGCAACAAGAAACCACGAGCAGTGAGATGGATCTCCACTTCTACTGCTCAAACACCTGCTCCCAGATGCACACAGATTTCATCTCTGATCAAATGTCTCCTCCTCAGTCAACCCAGTTCTCCATCTAAAATAGATCCTGCTGCCATCATTCTCTATTTCCTCATGCCTCCCGGCCTCGCAGCAGTTACTACCACTTAACATAGCATTTATTCCTTATCTCTCATTCTAGAATAGGAGATCCCGAGAGGGGCAATATGTCTCTGTCCATTGGGCCTAGAACAATACCCAGCATAAAACAGGTGCTCAATAACTATATATGAAAAGGTGGGACTGATATGCAAATTAATAAAGTTACAGAACAAAAAATAGACTTGCAAAACAACATTTTAAAAGATTACTGTTATTTTTACCCCAGCAGAGGGTTCTCAAGGCACTGTTAAAAGGTAAGTGTCCTACAGACTCGAGTCTTAACTGTATTTAAAATGTCATTTTTTTCCTATGTAGCATAAACACATTAAAAAAACACCTTGTGAAAATACACTGAACACTTTTAAACTAACAGCTATGAGAAACAATGTCTATTAGTCATAACAATTGTTTAAAAAGGTACTTCTGGAATAAATAAAGCTCAAAGGGCAAAATGAATTCAACTTGCTCCCCTTCATTCCCTCCAACTCAAGTTTCCTGCATGTAGGTCAGAATAAGCATTAACTATTAAACAGCTCTGTTAAAATTTAACGTTATGCTATGTTAAGATTCCTAACTATTTTAAGGAAACATGTGATAGCCAGTAAGCACTGACCAAACTAAGGGGATATTAGCATATTTACTCTGTTACTAATGAAAATCTTAGATTGGGTTTTGAAAACCTTTAAAGGATAGGGAATTCAAAAAAGGACATCCCTCTTCCACTTGCCAAAATAACTTCCCAAAGTATGGAGGAAAATAAAAACAAAACCATATATAGGATTCACAATGTGTCCTAACAGTTGCTAATCTAACAGAACAAACATCAAGAGCATTTAGAGGAGTAAATAACTATTCAAAACACAACAATGTAAAATAAAATTTGCAATGTCTGGTATCCAATAAAAAATTACCCAACCAGCAAAGGGCAGGAAAATATAACCCAGATTGAGGAGATAAATCAATCAAAACCCAGACTTGAAAGAGAAGTTAAAATTAGCAGACAAGGTCATTACAACAGTTGGTACAACTATATTCCATATTTTCAAAATCTTAAGTAGAGAAATGGAAGATATAAAAATGATACAAATAGACCTTGTAAAGATGAAAGCCAGGATGTCTAAGATGAAAACTTACTGAACAAGATGGCAGATTAAACACTACAGAAGAAAAATAAGCGAATGTGAAGATACAGTATGAAAACTATCCAAAACGAAACCTATGGAGAAAAGACAAAGGGGCATCAGTGAGCTGTGGGGCAACTTTTCATGGTCTACAACATGCATGGTATTGCAGCCCTCGAAGCGCAGGACACGGAGAAGGAACAGGAAAAATGTGAAAAATAATGCCCAAGATTTTCCCAAATTTGATAAACACTATAAACCCACAGATCCAAGAAAAAAGCTCAATGAATCCCACAAACACAAGAAACATGCACACAAAGACACATCAAAATAAAACTGATCAAAACCAGTGACAGGGAAAAGTCTTTAAAAGCAGCCAGAGAAAAAGGACATGTTACGTAAAGGAACAAAAATTAGGATGATAGCATATTCTTGCAGGAAATGATACAGCAAAAAGACAGTGAAGCAACACCTTTTGAAAAAGTAAAAATTAAGAGTTAGCCCAAAGGTTTTGAACTCTAAGCGTCCTGGCTCACATCTACACTTCTGTGTAGCAAACTCCTGTGGCAATAGCACCTCCGAATTGCAAACATTTCATTTTCTTCAACACCATCATTTCATCTGGTTAGATTAGATGGAGTAGACGAGCATCTGCTTTCTTAGTACAATGCTGTATACCCCAAAGCCATGAGGTAAGTATCTGTTGGGAGGGCACCTAAGGGAATCCACTGTAACCTCTGGGCCAGACCACAAAGTGCTACCCAGTTCACCTACATTATATCTAATCCCCATAAATATGCCACGTGAAGCAGGAAGTATCTCCTGTTTTACAATTCAGGAAACAAGGTTAATCTGGCAAAGAAAATTACACAGGTAGGCGTAACCAGGTCTTTCTCACTCCATATAGCTCTTTCTATTAACACACAACTGAACTATATTAAGGGGAAGGAAAAACATAAAATACCAAAGTTCATTCAGGATAGAACTAGAATGACGAGGGGCACCTGGGTGACTCAGTCGGCTAAGCATCCGCCTTTGGGTCAGGTTGTGGTCCCGGGGTCCTGGGATCAAGTCCCGCACCGGGCTCCCTGCTCAGTGGGGAGCCTGCTTCTCCCTCTGCCTGCTGCCCCCCCTGCTTGTGCACGCTCTCTCTCTATCAAATAAATAAAATCTTAAAAAAAAAAAAAGAACTAGAATGATGAAATGGAGAATTCTACTCAGAGTAAAGCAGATTTCTTAATGAAAACAAAGAACTGTCTTTTTTCCACTTATTATAATGGACAAGGTCCCCAACAATTGCCTTACAACCAATAAGACACAGTGTTTCAGAACACTATCTCTTCTACATGCTCCTTAATGGAGACCAAAGTACGATGCAACAGAACAAAGGCCACTGGCAGACAAAACAATTCAGTTCCAGAGACATAAGTCTATTTCAATCTAATGATAAAATTTACTCTTTGGGCAAAAATCAGCAAATGATGACCCCTCCCAAGCCAAATGCTTTTATAAGGGCCACAAGCTAAGAGTGACATTTAAAGTTTGAAAAAAAAATAGTAATACTAAACATAAATAATAATGGATGATAGCCCTAGAAATCAATTCAAATTTCAGTGTCCATAAAGAAGGCTTTATTGGTTCATTTGCATATCACCTGCGCTTCCTACAGCAGCAACAGAGCTCTGGAGTTGCAAGAGACCCTACACTCTCAAAGCTTGAAATACCTGAAATACCTATTATCTGGCCCTTTACAGAAAGTTTGCCAACCACTGCTTTAAGGGAACAGATGGGGCACACCATCTTTAACAATTTGCCATGAACATTATTCCTCACAACTAAGCTTTTAAAAAGTTCAGGCGCCTGGGTGGCTCAATCGGTTAAGGTCACCCTTGGGCTTGGGTCATGATCCTGGAGTCCTGGGATAGAGTCCCCGCAGCAGGCTCCCTGCTCAGCAGGGACTCTGCTTCTCCCTCTGCCCCCTAACCCCTGCTCATGTTCTCTTGATCACTCTCTCTCAAATAAATAAATAAATAATATCTTTATTAATAAATAAATAAATATTTATATTAATAAATAAATAAATAAATAAAATCTTTAAAAAGTAACTGAAGATCAATCATGCAACAACTATTTCTTAAGGACCTGCTCTGTGCCAGGCATTGTGCTAGACTCAGGGACTACAGCAGGAATGAGGCACAGCTCTGGCCCTCATGGGGAAGACCGGGACCAACGGTTCCATCAAGTGCCTAAAGTGTCTGGGCTGAGAAAGTATAGAGAAGGAAGGCAACACAGCCTGGTGGTTAAGAGCATCATCTATGGAGTCAGACACCCTAGGTCTGAATCCCAGCTCCACCACCTAACTGTATGACCCTGGCAATCACTGAAACTCCCTTAGTTTTTTCATCTGAAAAAGAAGATAATTGGGGAGCCTAGGTGGCTCAGTTAAGCATCCAACTCTTGATTTTGGCTCAGGTCGTGATCTTGGGATCATGAGATTGAGCCCCAGGCCAACTCCATGCTCAGCAGGCCTGCTTGGGATTCTCTCTCTCACCCTCCCCCACTAGGACAGGCACATACGCTCTCTCTCAAAAAAAATAATCTTAAAAAAAAAAAAAAGACTCATATGTACTTATTAATAGGATTGTTGTAAGGATTAAGTGAGATAATACATAAAAGCACAATGCCTGGCATATGGCAAATATTTAAAGAGATGAAAATTCAAGTTTATGAACTAGATTTTAGAAATTCTATGTTGCCAATGAGAAACAATATTTCTAGTTTTTCAACAATCATTTAACTAGAAAAAAGGATAACTCTCAGAGGAAAGTCCAGAGGCACTTAACATGATGTACCCCCAATGTGGAAGTAACCCCACCTCCACAGAATGGTGGTGCTGGGTCCACTGCAACGCTGACTAAACTGGGGACCACTGTTCTAAAAGCAAGGCCAGGGGCACCCGGGTGACTCAGATGGTTGGGCGTCTGTCTTCGGCTCAGGTCGTTATCTCTGCGTCCTGGGATCAAGCCGCACGTCCAGCCCCACTGGACTCCCAGCTCAGTGGGGAGTCTGCTTCTCCCTCTCCCTCTGCCTCTCCTCCTGCTCATGTTCTCTCTCTGTATCTCAAATGAATGAGTAAAATCTTAAAAAAAAAAATAATAATAATAGAAAGGCCATAGAATAGGGGTTCTTAATTAGGGGATACATTTGAATCACCTGGTCTGAGGCTGGAATTCAGTAGGTCTAGATGGGATTCCTGCATGTGTGTTTAAACCATTGCCATAAAACAAGGTAACAAAAAATTTAGTCTTCAAAAAAAAAAAACTTCTGGAGCACCTGAGTGGCTCAGTCCGACTCTTGGTTTTGGCCCAGGTCATGATCTCAGGGTTCTGGGATCGAGCCCCACATCGGACTCTGCACTCAGTGTGGAGTCTGCTTGAGATTCTCTCTCGCTCGCTCTCTGCTCCTCCCCCTCATGCTGTGTGTGTGTGTCTCTCTCTCTCTCTCAAATAAAATCTTAAAAAAAAAACTTTCATTTCTCCTTCACAGAATATTTTCCCCCTTTACCCACTGTACCCACCTTTTTTAAAAAAGATTTATTTATTTGAGAGTGAGAGACAGCCTGAGACAGAGAGCACAAGAGGTGGGGGGGGAGGCAAGGGGGGAAGCAGACTCCGGCTGAACAGGGAGCCTGATGCGAGCCTAGATCCCAGGACCCCCACACAGGGCTCAATCCCAGGACCCCAGGATCATGACTTGAGCCGAAGGCAGACATTTAACCAACTGAGCCACCCAGGTGCCCCTGCACCCACCTTTCGAGGGTAAGTTTAAATTCGACCTTCTTTATGTACCCTTCCCTGAAGCTTTATGCCCTTATGTTTTTAGCTATCATTTTCCCAAGAGTGTGACTTAATTTCCCAAAGATTTAAAGAGACCGAATCTTAAATCACTCATTTCAAAATATTTACTGGGCATCTACCGTGTGCCAGGTTACCATGCTCAGGACACAGTGGGAAGCAAAACCAAGGGGCTGTAAGAGATAAAACTGGAGATATATACATGGGAAGACGCCAAACCTTGAAAGCCTGGTCCAGGAGATCAGGATTTATGCACCAGGGAGAATTGCTGAAAAGCTCTAAGCAGGGAAGTGTCATGGTCTAACCTATGACTCAGAACTTATTCTAGCAAAAACACAAAGGGGCCAGCTGAAACACTGGATAAATATGCTCTCTGCGTTTGTGAAGTATCATTACTGTGGGGGGAAAAACAACACAAGGGTAAATAGATTTAAAAAATCATTAAAATTGAAGGACACCAGACGTGTCTGAGTTAGTAAATAATAGGGGAAACCTATTTGAAAGAGGGCAGATAGAGTCTCTTTAAAGGACATTTAAGCGGGGCCTAAAAGAGGAGCTGGCCATGCAGAGTGGTATAAGTGTTCATTTTGCGCAAAGGGATCAATGTATGATTCCCGAAATCGCAAGAGCTAGATTCCAGGAAAACCACAGCATAAATGAACAAATAGAAGAAGGTAGAAAGTGAGCTTGGAGATCACGATAAGAAATTTGGATTCTCTTGTTAAATATAATGGGAAGTCACTGGGTTTCTGTTTGTAAGATTACTTATTTTATTCTGAGTACATAACCAACTACGTGAACTAAAACATATATCCAAAGATATATGAGCTTAAACTGAAAAGTAATTCTCCCTCCCACCCCCGACCCCTAGCCACACAGTTCCCTCTCCCTAGAGGCGACCACTTTTACCAGTCTTTGAAAGGTTTTAAGCAAGACAGAACACAATCTAATTTATATTCTATGTAAATCGCCCGGGCTGAAAGGTAGACAATGGGTAAGAAGGACTCAGGGAAACCAGCTGGAGCCTGCTGTGCTAGTTCAAGGGAGACATGATGGCTGCTGGGTCCCAGGTGGTGACCATGAAGATGGGACAGGAGGACTGACTGAGGATGTATTATGAAGGGAGAATTAACAAAACTCATGTTGGCAAACAGCATTAATAACTATGAACATAGGCACTGTTTTTCATACACTTAGAATCTATAGGTCTAATATTTTAGACTTAAATATCTCAGAGTTCAGTAAACATGTACATACATAATGGGTGAGAGAACAAGGGGTAACACGAGAAAAAACAGATTACTAAAATGTAATGTTAACAAATTAATAATGGACTCACTGTGTCAATTAGTTAGACAATTTAACTCAGAAATGACATGGATAAAACCAACCCAAAACAGTACTGCTGTAGTTGAGGGGCTGAAATGGCAGCTATTTAAAAAAAGAAAAATGGAAAACTGAAGTCTTTAATACTGGTAGCTGTCAACCACCACATAATACGGAAGGCTGGAATCTTCTAAACAGAATTTCTGAGTATGACATCACACCTGTGTGATGTATTTCCTTCCAGTCTGATAAGTTAAAATGTACCAGAAAATTCTCATCAGTTCATAGTATGGAAAAAAAAATGCCATTAGTGGACAAAATTTTTACATTGAGTATTCATTAAAAAGCAGTTATGTGCTGTATCAAATAACAGAGTATTGTTGAGTCTTCAAAAGGAAGGACATTCTGACACCTGCTACAACAGGGATGAACCTTGAGGACATTATGTTCAGTAAGATGAGCCAGTCACAAAAGGACAAATACTGCATGGTTCCAATTTTATATCTAGAGTAGTTGAAATCATAGAGACAGAGAGGACAGAGACAGGGGCTGGAGGCAGGGAAGAATGTGCTTGATGGGCACAGAGATCCAGTTTCACAAGATGAAAGTGTTCTGGGATGGACGGTAGTGATGGCTCCACGGCAATGTGAATGTATATAATACCAGCGAACTGTACACTTACAAACAGTTAAGATGGCAAATTTCATATTGTATGTATTTTACCACAATTAATAAAAACTTTTTAAAGCATGGTGAGAAAATGTGTATAATACACTACCATCTATCTGATAAAGAGGAAGTGTAAATGTAACCATAAAATTAAAATGTAAAAAGGTTATTTATAGGGAAGAGGGATAGGTGAAGATGAAGGGATGGAAATACTACTTTGACTATACCTTGTTTCATTCATTTGATTTTGAAAGACTTTTAATATTTTACATAATTATAAAATAAAATTTTTAAAAAGCAATCCCTGAACACTAAGAGAAAAAAAAGCCCAAAAACCTATGCACCCAGTAGCAAAATCAGATAACTATTCTAAGTGACTTCAAAACACAGTAATTTGATGTTGTATCTCTAATGGGAATGCAAAAAAACTCTATTTTTATTAATTGATGATATTCTTCGTATTCTTCTAAGACTGAGATGTGTATAGTGTGGGATGAAACAGTAAGTAATTAGGGGTGCCTGGATCGCTCAGTCAGTTAAGCGTCTGCCTTCAGCTCAGGTCATGATCTCAGGGTCCTGGGGTGGAGCCCCGCATCAGGCTCTCCACTCAGCAGGAATCTGCTTCTCCCTCATTCTCCCTCAGTGCTCACTCCCTCTCTCAAATAAACAACTAAAATCTTAAAAAACAAAAAAATGAGTAATTAGAATCAAGATGTCTGTCTTGGAAAGAAAAAAGATACAGGTGTAAGTAACATCAAGACGGTTAAGTAGAACTCTGTATAGTAACCTGTGATCTGTACACTGGAAAGACCTAGAAACAATGATCAACCTAGTAGCAGTGAACAACCCCAGGACACAGACTGTCATTACTAAATACTGTTTTTCATTAAAAGAAACCAAGGCCCCTTGGAGAAATGGATGATTCCAGGGCCTGGGACAGAAAATGTGCCAGATGAGCCTGGTGCAGTTTGTCAGACTGGAAAGATCAAAGACTTTTAGTCTTGTTCAAAGGACTGGAGGCAAAATGAACAAACTCCTCTTGGACAAAGATCGGACAATCTCAGTATCAATAAGGATAATACCTACAACAGATTGAACCATATCAAATATGTTTAAATCCATGAGTTCACAATGACACAAACACATACACAACTCACTGGCTACTTTCAAAGGATTCCCAACTCATTTAGAGAACTAGTAAATACTGGAGAGGAATTATGCATTTATCCTACTTTTCCCAAAAGAGCTAAAATTCAGGGGTAACCAAATTATGGAGAGGGCATTTCTTCTTTTTTTTTTTTTTTAAGATTTATTTATTTATTTATTTGAGAGAGAGAGAGAGACAAAGAGAGCAGGGGGAGGGGCAGAGGGAGGCTGAGAGAACCTCCAGCAGACTCCCCACAGAGCATAGAGCCCAAAGCGGGGCTGGATCCCAGGACACCAAGATCATGACCTGAACCAAAACCAAGAGTCAGCAGCCTAACCAACTGAGCCACCCAGGTACCCCTAATTTCGCTTTATAGAAGCATTCTAGCTAATAAATGATGAAGTTATAGAATTAAAATATCAACACTTTTCAATGCTTAATAAAATAATGACTCTGGGGTGACTGGGTGGGTCAGTTGGTTAAGTAAATCAACTCTTGATTTCAGCTCAGGTTGTGATCTCAGGGTCATGGGATCAAGCCCCGTGGAGGGCTCCACATTGAGCGTGGAGACTTCTTGAGATCCTCTCTCCTTCTCCCTCTGCTCCTCCCTGCTTGTGTGCACACTCTCTCTCTAAATTAAATTTAAAAAGAAAGAAATAAGGACTCTAGACACTGAGCATCAAGGGAACCTATGAAGTCTTTTTGCTAAAAATAAATCAAATCTGAATCTGATCACATCTTCAGATTTATCTACCAGTGCACAGTCATTTCTGTGTAAACTACAATACAGAATAAAATCCAGACTGTGTGTAACTCCACAGGACAGATCATGAAGTTTCATCAAGAAATAAATTACAAGACAAAAGATGCAGGGGGACCTACAGATTAAAACAAGTCACAACATATAAATAGCATGTGGATCCTGATTCAACTGTTACAAAAAAAAAGACTATGACACAATCAAGAAAATTTTAACATTGGTTGGATATTCGAAGGTATTAAGAAATTCTTCATTTTTCATGATAGTGGTATTTGTGTTTATCTTTTTAAAAAATATATGTAAATATACACAGTGAAATATTGAAGTTAAAATGACATGAAATCTCAATTTCAGGGATACAGATAAAGACCAGCTATGAGTTAACAACTGTTGAAACCAGATGAGGGTAAACAGGGACTTATTACACCATTCTCTCTACATATACCTGAGAACACTTAAACATGTAAAATAAATAAATCCATTTGTACTCTGAGTTTCATGTAATAAAAATATTTTTATTGTCAAACTTAAAAACTGAGACAAGGTAAATTTTAACACTGGTTGGATATGTGATTTAACAATATTTTTTAAAGTGTATATATATATATATATATATATATATTTTTTTTTTAAGATTTTATTTATTTTTTGACAGAGAGAGCACACGCACAAGCAGAGGGAGCAGAGGCAGAGGGAGAAGCAGGCTCCCTACTGAGTCAGAATGCGATTCCCAACTCAAACTCAGGACCCTGGGATCATGACCTGAGTCCAAGGCAGAAGCTTAACCGAATGAGCTACCCAGGTGCCCCTTAAAGTATCTTTTAAAGCATTTCAGAGTATTTATTTTTCTAACAATACAATGACTACTTCAAAGAACTAACTGGAAACTAATAACCATCTGAAGAAACAGCTTTTATGGTAAAATCAGTAACACAGAGCTGAACACCAAACAAAACCTTACCAGTATCAGGTAATGTCAAAGACTTAAAGGGGAAAATGGTCAGCTGTCTAAATTATATTTTAGAAAGAAAACTATCCCACCTTTTGGACACTGGGTAGAATGTGGGTTCATGGCATTCAGTGAGCCTCTGTGACTAAAATCTAAACATAGCGACAAGCAGTACAACAAATAATACCAGCTGTCCCGCTGTAAACCACATCAAAACTCTGCAAAGCAGTTCTGACCGCCAAAAGCATTCACTTCCTTAAAAAACATCTTTACTATTCTAGTTTTCCCCACAGTCAGGATGGAGGGGTATATTGAGATTTCAGATTTTAAAATATAATTTCTACATCGCTAGCATCAGCCCATTAACTGAAGGTTGTATTCTACAATCCCACCCTCCTACCATTCACCCGCTAGGCCAAAGACGCCCTCTCCTCTGTTGGTGCCTGCTGAACTCTTACTCATCCGCTCCCACTCGCTTTCACCTGAGGCCGCACCGGAGGTTTTGCAAAGGAGACAGTGCGCCTTTCGGCAAGCCTATTTCTTCTCCCCATTAAGATTTCAATCCATCTTTCACAAACACGCAAAAATATCTTTCTGTAATAACTTACCAGCAATACACACAACTATCAGACGTGCTTTGGTCCTTAGGAATACACCAGTTGCTTTATGTCATTCAGGCATAAAATCACATACCACACCACCAGCAGTTTCAGGTGAACCACAGTATTTATTTGAAGGCAGGTATGCATGAAGTGAACACAAAACACCACAAAATATCCCGAGCCGTGAATTACATGAATACAAACAAAAGTAACCGTTCAAGGCAGAAGCCCTCTGACACCTCCCCCACCCCCCAACAACGTTAAAGAAAGAAAAGAGCCAGAAGATGACCAACAAGCCACCTGGCCGCCCAGTTCCAGGGCCAGCTCACTACCGTCTGCAGGCAGGTCTGGGGGACAGAGCCTGCCGCCTGCAAACGCACCAGAGCCGAGAGGCAGCACCGGATACTCGCGTCCGCAGGCAGCGCGGAGCCACGGGCGCTGGAGGCCGCGGACCGGGCGGTCGCCAGCACCTGCTTACCAAGCGTCTGCTCCCGACCCCCGCCGCCCACCACCCAGCCCACACGCCAGGGGCTCGGACGCTCCCACGGAGAAGCCCGCGCCGCCGAGGGTCTACAGGGCGCCGTCCTCTCCGCACTCGGTCACGGCCGACGGCGACCACCCCTCCCAACGCGGCCCCGAACCCCCGCGCCCGACCCGAGCCCCGCCAGCGCCCCGCCCGGCGCGGCCCCCGCCCGCCTCCGCCCGGCCTCCCGCGCCGGTGGGGCGCCGCCGCTGCCGCCTCAGGCCCCGCGGCCCGGCCTGCAGCCCCTCCACCGCTCGGCCGCGCCCCGGGCCCGCCGCCACCCCCGCGCGCGGGCCTCACCTCAGGGGGCGAATCGCTGGCAGCGCACGGGCGCTCCCAGGTCCAAGGGCGGCCGCCGCACGTCGGCTCGGGCTCCGGCTCGGGCTCCGGCTCGGGCTCCGGCTCGGGCTCCGGCTCGGGCTCCGGCTCCGCCCCCTGTCCGCGGCGCGCTCCCCAGCCAGCAGCCCCGGCCCGCCCGGCCTCTCCGCCCCCTCAGTCCCCGGCGCTGCCCCCGCCGCCGGAGCTGGGTGCGGCCTGCGGCGCTGCAGCCCAACAACGCGCCACCCTATAGGCCCAGCCCGCGCCGCGCCGCCCAGCAACGCGCCCTGCGATTGGCTGACCTCGAGGAGCGGAGGGGGCGGGGCTCGCGCGGCGAAGGGGAGGGTAAGGGCGGAGGCCCCGCCCGCGGCCGCCGCGGATCAGCGGGGACCCCTCTGGGTGCGGTCCCGCTGGCCCCCGGCGCGCAGTGGAGGGTCTGGCACAACAGGTCGGCTGGGCGGCATCGTCGAGACGGCGAGTCGCGGCCGCACAGGCCTCGTCGCTGAAGCCGACGGCCCGGCTGTGCCCGCGGCGTCCGCTCTCTCAGAACCTCTCGTGCACCCGCTCGTTGTCGCTGGACAGACTCGTGGAGGCCCCCTGCAGGCCAGGTGCCCGGGATGAGCAGCAGAGCGTCCTAAACGGCCCGGTTCCAGGCCAGAGGGGCCCTCCGAGCCCGGGGTCGGGCTGCTCCCTGCCTACCTCGTGCCTTCCTCCAGCACGCGGACCCTTGGACCCTGCGCCCGTGTGCCCGGCCCTGTGCTAGTCTCTGTCCCCTCCCCGGGCGGGGTCACAGGCAGAGTTTGGGGCCCGCAGCCAGGGTGGAGCCAGGACAGCGGGGTCTGTGGATGGCGATAAGGCCCCACAGACAGGGTGGCTTCCTGGTGCCCAGGGCCTGGCCTGCCGATGCTGAATGAACAAGCACCAGTCACCTCCGCAGAACCGCAGTAGGAGTCTAGGCCAGGGCATTGGCAAGATCAGGCCACCTGCCAGTGACCCGGAGGCTAGCCTAAAGACCAGACCAGCGCCGTCCCCTACCCCCTCGCTCCTCTTGTCTCATCTGAGCCCCTAAGAGGCCCAGGACACAGAGAAGCAGAGCTCCTTGTTCCCTTTATCCCATGGGAAGCTGAGACCCAGCACAGGGCAGGGTAGAACCGTGTGGAACCCGGGCCTCCCTTCCCAGCAGGGACCTCTTTGGCTTTGCCCACAGAAGGGTCAGGGATATTGTCTAGGAATAATAATCTGTGACCGCTGATCTCGGGGCACTCTTGCCAAGACCCCACAATTCTACATCAGCCATTTTTGTTTCCCTTGCACCCAGGAACAAGGCCTGGTGCTTAAGAGCTGTCCGTGAAGGGGGCGCCTGAGTGGCTCATTTAAGTGTCGATTCTTGATTTCAGCTCAGGTCATGATCTCAGGGTGCTGGGATCAAGCCCTGCCTCAGGCTTCCTGCTCAGCGGGGAATCTGCTTCTCTCCCTCTCCCTCTTTCTCTGCCCCTCCCCCACTAAGAAATCTAAAAAAAAAAAAAAAAAAGAGCTCTCAGTGAGGGCTTGCTGAAGGAAAGAAGGGACGGAGGGAGGAATAGAAGATGATTGAGCATGTTAAGTAGACACCAAAAAGACCCAGATTGGGCTTTGAAAGGTGGAAAATACATCAGAAATGGAAAATACACTGAATGGGATTAACAGCAGATTAGCCACAGCAAAAGAAAAAGTGAACTGGAAGACATGGAGAAAGTAAATGAAACACAGAGAAACGAGCTTGAAAAGAACGAACAGAGCACGAGTGAGTTGTGGGACAACTTCAGAAGACCTAATAAATGTGTAATTGGAGTCCCTGAAAACAGGGGTGGGGGTTAGGAAGAAGACAAATACTATTTGAAGATATAACGGCTGAAATTTGGGGTGCCTGGGTGGCGCAGTTGTTAAGGGTCTGCCTTCGGCTCAGGGTGTGATCCCAGTGTTCTGGGATCGAGCCCCACATCAGGCTTCGCTAGGAGCCTGCTTCTTCCTCTCCCATTTCCTCTGCTTGTGTTCCCTCTCTTGCAGGCTGTCTCTCTCAGTCAAATAAATAAATAAAATCTTTATAAACAAATGGCTGAAATTTTTTTTAAGATTTTTATTTATTTATTTATTTGACAGAGAGAGAGAGAGAGACAGCCAGTGAGAGAGGGAACACAAG
This sequence comes from Ursus maritimus, assembly GCF_017311325.1. Taxonomy (NCBI): domain Eukaryota; kingdom Metazoa; phylum Chordata; class Mammalia; order Carnivora; family Ursidae; genus Ursus; species Ursus maritimus. The sequence continues at coordinate 80,418,580 of NW_024426996.1, forward strand.
CAGGGGGAGTGGGAGAGGGAGAAGCAGGCTCCCAGCAGAGGAGCCTGATGTGGGGCTCGATCCCAGAACACCGGGATCATGCCCTGAGCCGAAGGCAGACGCTTAACGACTGAGCCACCCAGGCGCCCCTGAAATTTCTTTTTTAAACTGATGAAAACTACAAACTCACAAATCAAAGCTACTCAGAAAGTAACTTCTGGCTTGCTACTGGGCTCTGGTAGAAATGGAATGTTTCCATGGGAATCAACAGTGACTCTGAGGCCAGAGTTGCCCATCACCTGGTTCCATCAGGCTACCAAGACACAAAGTCGGGTAGATACATCATGATCTAAGTGGCAGATCCAGGATTGGAAGGCTTCATGCAGATGCAGAGGGACGTGGTCCAGACCCAATATCTATCAGCTCCCACCAATTGTCTCAGGGATTCCCTCGACACAGTGACAGAGGAACAAAAAGCATGTGCTGGGTTCATAGGAAGGTTGGCTCAATATGTTGGTATGGGCTGAAAATGGCCTGCTGCCGCACTGTATCCTCATTCAGCAGCTGCCCTGAAAGACAGTGACAGTGGTGAGGGGCAGTCACCCCCATAGTCAAAGATTCAGGCAGTGAATTTCACCATTCACTTTGTGTGGCAGGAGATGTGGCCTGGATTCATGGACAGTGGCACATGGCTTAGTTGGTTGGTTGGGAGCCTGGAAGGAACAATCTGACAGTTTGGGGACAAAAAGGTCTGAAAACAAGGCATGTTGAGGGACCTATGGGAATTGGTTCAAAGAGTGAAGATCTTTGTATTGCATGTTAATATTCACCAGTGAGCATCCACCACAGAGACGCTAAATGACCAAGCAGATAGAATGGACTGGCCAATGAGCATAAGCCAGGCTCTGTCCTCTGCCCCCATCGTGCTGGCACAGTGGTCTCCCCCATGAAGGAATCATGGTAGCAGAGTGGAGGCCATACATGAGCCCAACAGCACGGGCTCCTTGTAACCAAGACTGACCAAGCTACTGCCACTGCCAAATGAAGCTGTCACCTGTCCCTGCAGGAGCCAGCAAGCTACTTGTTGGCAAGTTGATTAACTTGGATCCCTTCTATTCTAGAAAAAGCAATAATTCATGTTCACCAAGACTGCCATGTATCTGGATGAGGATTTGCCTTTCTGCCTACAATACTTAGCACCACTATCAAGAGCTCACGAAGTGTCTGACTGGCTGACACGGAATCCCACATAACTGCCTAGTTACCAAAGGAACTGTTTTATGGCAAGGGAGGCATGGCAATGGACATATGACCAGGAGCCCACCGTTCCTACCAAATATGCACCATCCAGAAGTTGCTGGTGTACTAGAGTGATGGGCTAGCCACATGGAGATTCAGATGAGGCCCCAACTTGGAGATGACACCTGGAAGGTGGAAAGCTGGCCTCCCGGAAGCAGTGCGTATGCTGTATCAATCACCACTCTACGAGGCTCTGTCCCTAATACATACAATACCCAGTGACCTACTTGAGGAATTTGTGCTTTTGTTCTGCAACATTAAGTGCTGTGGGCCTGGAGATCCTAGAGGTCACCAAAGAAGAGAGTTCTACCAGGGGGCATGGTCATGTTGAACCAAGGCTGTCACCTGATCGCGTGCGACAACTTGTGCCAGTAGATGAATGGGCACAGAAGGGAGTAGCCACATTGGTAGGGATAACTGACCCTCGTTGTTGGGAGTATGTAGGGCCACCTGCCACACGATGGGGTCAGGCAGGAATGTGTTTGGTGCTCAGGCAGTCAGAGCAGGCATTCAGAGGAGTGGGGCATCTCTTGGGGCTCCCACACCCAGTCACAGTAAACAGGCGAGCGTGGCAACATGTCTTGGTGAGGGCCAGCTCCCAGGAGCTCAGACCCTCAGGCATGAACCGTCCAGGAGAGCCAAAGTGTTAGCTGTGAAGAAAGCTAGAATGGGTGGTAGAAAGGGAGACGTTGAGTATCATTTGTGGTCTGGGGGTCAACTGCAGCAGTGGGGGCTATAGTTCGTCTCTGTACCCATCTCTCAGAAGTTCCCCCAGATACTGTGACCCATTAGAATACTGGACAATTTGTGTCTGAATGGACTGAACTTCCTGGGAGGAACAAGTAGATATGAGCAGTTCAAGGGGTGGACTTCGTAGTCACTGTTGGTGCCCTGCCCAGATTCTCTCTCTGGCTTGGGGCTGGAAGTGGGCCCTGCCCAGGTGCTGTGAGTGTTAGCAGCAGCTAATGGTCCCAGAGCCCTGTCTGCAATGTCACCCAGCCCAGGAGATCATCTCCCTACTTGGACAGCCAATAACTGGCGGATCCAGGGGCCCGCAAGGCTGGTGCCCTGACCTCCAAGCAGGACCACCTCTGGGACAATTCATACTCCAGAGCTCCCGTGGGATCAGCTAAAACTAGACTCCAGCTGAGACCACTTCCATCCTTTGTTTTTTATTTTTAATTTGCCTTATCCTGATTTCCCCACTCAACTTATCCTGAGAACATTCCCTCTATAAATCACTTGCACAAGATCCCCATTTCAGGTTTTGCTCCTAAATAATCTCATTGAAGAAAATTGCGTATTAAAAACACCGTCTACAGCTCGACACCAAAGAAGCAAACAGTTCACTTAAGGAGTGGGCAAAGGACTTGGACATTTTCCAAAAGAGATATAGATGGCCGGTAAGTACCTAAAAAGCTGCTCAATATCACGAATCTTTGGGGAACTGCAAATCAAAATCACGAGATACCACTTGACCTCCATGAGGACTACTATAATAACAAAGAAAAGAAAAAGAAAGGAGTAAGTGTTGGCAAGGATGTGGAGAAATTGGAGCCCTGTGCATTGCTGGTGAGAGTGTGAAATGGTGCAGCCGCTGTGGAAAATGTATATGCTGTTTCCTCAAAAAGGTCAGCAGAGAATTACCCCATGACCCAGCAAGTCCACTTTGGGGTGTGTGCTCCAAAAAAAAAAAAAAAAAAAAAAAAAAACAGAGAGGCTAACAGATATTTGTACATCCATGTCCATAGCAGCATTACTGACAAGACAGCATTATTTACGGCTGTAACGAAGTCCCAATCAAAAGATCAGCTGAGTTATTACTGACACTGATGAGCTGATTAAAAAATTTATGTGCAAATAGCTTCGTGCAGTGGCAGTATCGTAGCCAATGAGGTTTATCCGAGGCGCGATTGTTGCTAAAAAGGTGAAAGCAGCTCCAAGGTCCGTTGTCAGATGAATGGATGAACAATGTGGCCCATCCACACAATGGAATGTTATTCAGCCTTTAAAACGAAGGAAGTCTGGCGCCTGGGTGGCTCGGTCGGTTATGTGTCCAAATCCCGATGTCGTCCGGAGAGTAAACCTTCAGCCTTGGTGTCATTAGCACCACACTCTAACCAACTGAGCCAACTGGCCAACTGTGGGTCAGAATAGTGAAATTCAGACACAGAAAGTGGAATGGTAGGCGCCAGGGACTAGGGGAGGGAGAATGGGGAGTTGTTTCATGGGGACAGAGTGTCTGTTTCACAGGAGGAAAAGAGTTCTCAGGATAGAGGGTGGTGAGGGTTCACAGTAATGGGAATGTGCGTAATGCTATAGAACTATACACTTAAAATGCTTCAAATGGTAAACTTTTTTAAAGGCCATTAATTATTTTTTAAAAGATTTTATTCATTTATTTGAGAGGGGAAGACAGGGAGAGAAAGAGAGAGAGCAAGAGCAGGGGGAGCGGCAGAGGGAGAGGGAGAAGCAGACTCCCCAATGAGCAGGGAGCCCGATGTGGGGCTCGATCCCAGGACCCCGAGATCATGACCTGAGCAGAAGGCAGATGCTTAACCAACTGAGCCACCCAGACACCCCTAAAATGGTAAACTTTATATTACATATATTTTACCATAATAAAAAAGTTTTAAGATTAATTTTTTATTTGAGGTGGGAGAGGGGCAGAGTGAATCTCAAGCAGACTCCCCTGTGAGCATGGAGCCTGTCCAAAGAGCTTGATCCTTGATCTCATGACCCTGAAATCACAACCTGAGCCAAAACCAAGAGTCGGTGCGTGACCCACCATGCCATGCAGAAGCACCCCAATAAAAAAGTCTTAATATTAAAATACACCTTCCTTTTCCAAGAAAAAAAAAAAGGAAACACTGTCTTGGATGGGAGTTGTTTTCTTTCCTTTTCTTTTTTTGGGGGGGGGATGGGCATTAAAAACCAACAATAACACAGAATTAGATACGTACAACAATGATATCAAGTAATGGAGGAAATCAATGGAGCTAAAGGCACTGATGTCTGTGTGTTGCCTTGGAGGGTAAACGTATGTGTTACTTTAGACTCAGGTAAGAATAGAAATAGACTAACTTTCCCACTAGAAGAAGAGGGGAGTGGAATGACTTAAAAAAAGAAAAAGTTGCTCAATCCAAAAGGAGGGAAGGAGAGAGAAAGGAGGAAAAAGCCCCACAAACACAGGTGGGTCAATACAAAACAAAATGAGATGGTAGATTTAATTACATTAAATACAAATGAAAAAATGCTTCAGTTAAAAGGTATGTCCTGTATGCTAGAAACAAAGAAATGAAATTAAAAGCATATGCACTTTACACTGGACTAAAATAAAGTACCCGTGAAGGAAATCTCACAAAACCTGAGCAAGACCATAATGGACAAAGTTATGAAATCCTATGGCCAAACATCAAAGAAGACTCGAATGAATAGGGAGGCAGACCATGTTGATGAGTCAGAGGACTCAATGTTGTAAAGATGTCAATTTTTCCCAAGCTGATTTACGGCTGTAACGAATTCCCAGTCAAAAGATCAGCTGAGTTATTAGTGACACTGATGAGCTGATTAAAAAATTTATGTGAAAATAGCTCTGTGGGGTGGCAGTATCGTAGCCAATGAGGTTTATCTGAGGCACAATTGTTGCTAAAATTTGTGTGAAAAAAAAAGTGGGATGGGATGCCTGGGTGGCTCAGTCGGTTAAGCATCCAATCTTGATTTTGGCTCAGGTCATGATCTCAGGGTTGTGAGATCGAGCCCCACGTCAGGCTCTGAGTGCCTAGAGTGGAGCCTGCTTAAGATTCTCTCTCCCTTTCCCCCCATTTTCTCTCTCTCTCTAAAACAATTAAATAAAATATTTTTTTAAAGAGTGGGAAAAGGGGATGCCTGGGTGACTCAGATGGTTAAGCGTCTGCCTTCAGCTCTGGTCATGATCCCAGTGTCCTGGGATCGAGTCCCGCATCGGGCTCCTTGCTCAGCGGGGAACTTGCTTCTCCCTCTGCCTGCTGCTCCCCCTGCTTGTGCTCTCACTCTCACTCTCTCTCTTCCTCTCACACACAAATAAATAAATACTCTTAAAAAATAAAAATACATTTTATAAAAAAGCGGGAGAAAAAACTCATGGAAATAGAAAAAGCCACGATAGACAAGACATTCTTAAAGAAGAAAAGTAAGGTGAGGACCTACTTAGCAGATATCAAGACATAATTAAGTGACAGTAAATCAGACAGCTGCTACTGGCACAGGAACAGACAAATGGAACCGAACAAAGAGTAGAACAACAGACCTACATATATAGGGACACATCACAGGTGGCATTGCAGATGGGGGCGGGAGAGCAGATTATAAATAAACAGTGCAGGGACAGGTGGGTAAACCTATGGGAAAAAATGAAAGGGAACCCTTACCTATGCAAAATAGCAATTATAGAGTTAGAGAAGGTATTTGCAACATGCATTACTGACAATATCAAGGCTACATAAAGAATTTGTATAGATTAATAAGAAAAAAGAATAACACATAGAAAAACGTGCAAAATATTTGAATAGACACTTCACAGGAGACAAATCAAAAATGGCTCATAAACACATGAACATATGCTCAAGCTCATTAGTAATTAACTAAATGCAAATTAAATCCATAATTATACACCCACCAGATTGACAAAAATGAAAAAAAAAATCTGACGATACCAAGTGTCGGCAAGGATGTGGAACTAAGGGAACTGTCTTTTACTGCTGATGGGAGTGTAAACCGTTACAATGAAATTCCTGAAGACAGCGAAGGTTCCTGATGCCCTAGAACCCAGGGGTCAGACTCCTGGGTACATACCCTAGAGAAACTCATGCACACATGCATCAGAAATACTACTGTTGGTAGCAGCATCGTCTGGGCTTGCCCCAAACTGGAAACAAGCCAAATGTCCATCTACAATAAAATGGACCTGTGAACTATGATATAGTTATATAATGGAAGGGTTTTCAGCAATGAACTTGAACAAACTACAGCTAAGCCCAGCAACACGGATGCCTCTCAAGACATGATGAGCAAAAGAAGCCGATGTCAAGGCTTTCATCTGTATGATTCCATCCACATAAAATACAAAAACAGGAGACCACCGCGACGGATGTATCATTGAGTGGTGAAGGCTTTATAGCAGAACAGGAACACGAGCCTCCCCAAAGCCAGGGCAGGGTTCGCTGGTGAGACCGGGAGGGGCGGAGCTGTGATGGGGAGGGCACATGGGTGCTGGAGAGGCTACTTCTTGACGGGATCGTAAAAACGTTCACTTCATAGCCGTTTGTTAGGCTGCACAGTTGTGTTTTGCTCATTTTTCCGAATGTGTGTTTTGCTTTATAGGAAATCAAAAGAAAAAAGAGTGCTTTAGCTCTGAGTAGCTCAGAGTGTGGCCAGAGCTGAAGCTGGAGGGTGATGCGGGGGCAGCTGTCTGGCAGCCTCTAAGGATTCATGAGGAGCAGAGGAAGGTCTGAAGGAAGTAGATGTGTTTGGGGTCTGCTCTGTGTCTCAAGACTCTCCGTCTGGTGGGCGTGTGCTAGAAGGTAGCCTAGTGGGGGGTGGCCACTTCCAAGCACCTTCAAGGGTCACCGTCCCCCTCCCCCGGACTGGAGCCTTCTCTGAGGTCCCCTCATCAGGCAGTCTTTTCCGGGGGAGGGGGACGGCATGCAGGCAGAGACAGGGAACTGGATGTGGCAAGTTACCCAGTGGGGGCTCTGTGCCGCCGGGTCACAGCCAGAGACAGAGGCCTTCCTTCCCTCACTGCCCTCCCCTAGAGACACACAGATTTGGCATAAGCGCCAGCTCTGACCCATATTCCTTCCGTGTCCTTCGTGTCCTCCAGGCCTCCCTTCCAATGCTCCCTTCCAGGGGGCACTGGGCAAGAAGCCCCTTGGCCCGAGGCTGCTGCCTCTTCTTCCCAGGTGGCCTGTCAGCCCTACCCGTCCTGCCAAGGGGGCAGGGAGAGCCTCCTTGGACCAGCAGGGGGCTTCCTCGCAATGTGGCCCAGAGTTGGGGCAGGGACTTGGAACAACTCAGGACCTTTCTTTTTGCTTTTGTTTAAGATTTATTTATTTATTTATTTTTATTTTAAAGATTTTATTTATTTATTTGAGACAGAGAGCATAAGCAGAGGGGCGGGGCAGAGGAAGAGGGAGAAGCAGGCTCCCCGCTGAGCAGGGAGTCCGATGCAGGGATCAATCCCAGGACCCCAAGATCATGACCTGAGCCGAAGGCAGACGCTTAACCAACTGAGCCACCCATTTATTTATTTGAGAGAGAGAAAGAGAGAGAGTGCAGGTGGGGGGCAGAGGGGGAAGGAGAGAGAGGATCTCAAGCTCACTTACCACTGAGCACAGAGCCCAACGCAGGGCATGATCCCAGGACCCTAAGATAATGACCTGAGCCTAAAGCAAGAGTCGGGCGCTTCACCCACTGAGCCACCCAGGAGCCCCCCGGACTTGTTTCGTGAGGTCTCTTCTGGTTCTAAAAGCATCTCTGTTCACAATAAAAATCTCTATTAACAGAAGATAGAGAAGCTCACTCTTTCTGATCAACTGAAAGAAAAGTAAAACCGTGTTCAGTCATCAGCTTGGAGAAGCTTCCCAAAGGTTCTGGGCCTTTCTCAGCCCAGGATTTGGACCCATCTCTGAACTCGCCATGATGCCGGACAAGGCAATGAAGCCTCTCTGGGCCTCAGTTTCTCCATCTGTAGGATGAGGAAGCAGGCTAGCCCCTGGAGCAGGTTCTAGGCCTCCTACTATTACCCCCAGACTGGGCCCAGAGGGCAAAGCGGAGGAAGGCAGGCCAGTTTTGTTCCCCCCCAGCCCGGCTCAATTAGGGCAAACCCAGAACCACAGTGTAGACATTCTGCGTGACTACCAGAAGCCCCGAGGGGAGATGGGGAGATAGGCAGGGACTGGGGGCTGGGCTCAAAGCATCAGAGGACAGGTCACATAGCAGTAAGCAGCCAAGCTGGCACTTGAATCCAGGCCTCTCTGACCCTCCATTTTCTCACCTGTGAAATGGGCACATAGTAGCTTCTTCTCCAAGCAAACTATGTCAAGTATCCAAGGGGCTCAGCGCCTGGAACCCAGTAAGTACTTGGTAAGTGGTAACCGCCCTCCAACACTGTGTGAGAAATAGAACGTTCATGGCGGGTCTCAGGAGGGAAGGGTTCCCTCTGGCCCCTTTATGCTGGAGACCATGCCTGGGACCCCATCGGCCACCCCCAGCACATACTCTTACAGCTGAGGCCCTGGATCCCTGGGGCAACAGGAGGGTTTGTCCTGGGCAGGCCTAGGGCCTGGGAGGAGAGGTAAAGCCAGTTCAGCCCCAGGCTGGGCCTTGGGCAGCCATAGGCCTCATCTGTCCAAGTGACCAGAGGTCCCAGAACCCCCCAACTTTGCAGCTCAGGGGTCTTCAAATACGTTTTAGCCTCTGAGCTGGACACAGGTTAGTTGGAAGTGACAGGATATCCCACATCACGCAGTGCTTCACTCGCAAGCAGCCCCTGGGTACTGACTAGAAACACTTTCCTGGTCCAAACCCCCCACTTAAAACGTTTACAGGAAGGGAAAGTGCAGCCACAGTAGGGAATGGTGGGCCCCCATGCGCTCCCCACACTAGTTCAGGGCAGGGAGGAGGGATTGCTGGTTCCCAGAGACAGTGTGGAATGCCAAAAGCTCCCCGTGCCCCAAACTGGACAGTGCCCGTGCTGACCTCCCCCCACCCCGGCAGGATTTAGAGGAAACATCTGCAGGGACGGTGCTGGACACTTGGTTCCTGGAAGCAGATGGCGGTCATCCCCCCAGGACCTCTCCCATCCACTGTGGTCTCATCCCTCCCCCTCCTCCAGCAAGCCACCCCACCCCCAAACATGCCCAGGGACAGGTGGAAGGAAGTGCAAACAAAGGGCCCTCTCCAGATGATGAATCCCAGGCAGGTGGGCACACTGCCGTCCTGGGTTTGAATCTCACACAGCAAACTTCTTTCCCAACATGAGGTGCAGAGAGGATCTGACGACCCCGGGGTCCCTGCCAGCCCTGACCCCAAGCGGAGTCTGTTTTGACACAGACACAACAATCCAGCCTGGATGGCCGTGCCAGGGAGAGTGGCTCCTGGAATTCCACGGCAGGCAGGGAGGGGCGGTCAGGGCCGGACTTGAGCTGGGTGTTGCCCAGCGGGCATCTGGGACCACCATCCCCACCCACACTTAGCCTACACAGGACCCACTCTTCCTGCCCCTCCATTGCCATCACTTCCTCCAGGAAGTCTTCCTGGAGCCCCCAGCGGGGTTCTGAGCTCCCCACCCAGGCACACCCCGCTGGCCTGGCCCGTGTGCACCCAGCTGTGCCCCAGGAACCATTTGTTAATCCAGCAAATGACCCCACTGTAGATGGGGGGATCTTCTAGCTCTTGCACCTGACCTGTGGCACTTCGGAGGATGGGCTCTGAGTCCAGACTGCCCGAGTCTGGGCCTTGTCCTGTTCCTAGCTATGCGCCCAGAGCAAGCTCTTTACTGACCTACGCCCTGAAGACAACCACTTCTTAGGCTTCCCGGGAGTTGAGCTGCTAGTCACGGCTCGGATGTGGGCGCGGGTACTCAGTAAGGCCGCTCATCCCTCCTTCCCAATGAAGCCCCGGCCACAGGGGAAAGGTCATCTGTGCTTTATTGTACATCAGTGGCCCATCCCGGAGCCTGCGTCTGAAGAGTTCCTGGGGGTGGCAGTCCTGGGGCCAGCCCCTGCCCCAACCCCAGATGCCCAGTCCTGCCCAGCTCCCACCACAGGGTAGGGTTAGTGCGCCAGGGGAGTTGGGGAGGGAAGGGGATGACCACATTCTTGTCCACAAAGCCCAGGCAGGTCTCAGTCCTGGGACCTGGGCTCCTGGGAGGTGGGGCAGGGTGGGCTGCGTGTCATAGGTGACCCCCCGAATCCTCTGGCGTGCAGAGCCTGGCTCAGCCCCAGGGATCCAGTCTGCTGAGTGAGGCCTGGCCTGGCACATTCTACTCGGTGTCTGCTGGGGAGGCCCCAGGTTGCAGCATGGCACTCACTCCCGCTCATCCTCCCCCGCAGGCCCGTCTCATCCGCGTGGCCTGGGGCCACGGCCCCTGTGGCTGGCCTCTGCCCAGCAGCATGTGTCGCCGGCATCACTTGGGCCTCACGCAGCCGTGGGGCCGCCGCAGCAGCAGGCTCTGGTGGCCGGGCAGCGCGTGCCGCGGGGTCACCTGGGCCTCGCGCAGCCGTGGGGCCGCCGCAGCAGCAGGCTCTGGTGGCCGGGCAGCGCGTGTCGCGGGGTCACCTGGGCCTCGTGTAGCCGTAGGGCCGCCGCAGCAGCAGGCTCTGGTGGCTGGGCAGCACGTGCGTGTGGTAGTGCTCCACGAGGCTGCCCACAGTCACAAACAGCACCTCGCCCTCCAGGTAGAATTTGGAGTCCTGGGAAGGGGAGACAGTGGCAGGGTTGGGGGGGCTCCCTGTGAAAGGGGGTGGTCAGCAGCAAGGATGACAGCCAGGCAAGCTCCCAGCCGCCCTGTGTCAGCTAACCCCCGGGCCCACCCAAGGCCCAGGCAGGGGCTCCCTTCCAGCCGGCGCCCCGGGGAGGGGCCGGCCTGCCCACCTTCTCAAAGATGCGATAGTTCCTCACTTTGTTGGAGCTCTCGTCCCACACGACCAGAACCTGCAGGGAGAGAAGCAGCAGACGGATCAGCAGACAGCAGCCCCAGCGTCAGGAGACGGGCCCCAGACACCGAGGGGCAGGCAGAAGCATCACGGCCGGGTCCTGGGGCCCTTACGGCGACCTAGGGAGGGACACGGACAGCAGCGTGCAAATGGGTAGCCCCTGCCCCCAGGGCTCCTGCCCTGATAGCCTCTTGTGAGACTCAAGTAACAGTAGCAGGTGCCTCACTCTAGGACCATTTCTGACATACACAGGAGAACAGAGGGGGCGCCAGGCTGGCTCCGCGGCTGGAGCATGTGACTTGATCTTGGGGTCATGGGTGCGAGCCCCACTGTTGGGCATAGAGCTTAAATAAATAAATAAGAAAAGAAGAGCGGGGAGGGGAGTGGAGAGGAGGGGAGGAGGGGAAGGGAGGGGAGGGGAGAGGAGAGTGAGGCTCAGTGAGGTCATCAACCCACCCTTGGAGGAGCAGAGGCACTACCAGCTGACCCTCGCTATTCCCACAGCCCCAGGCAGCCTCCCCTGCAAAATGCATGAAAACCTGCAGCCCCATCAGGTTCTGGGACCCCCAGCACTTCCCTCCCATCTCCTGCCTGTGCTGGGGGACTTGCCAGTATCGCCCCCAGTTTGCAGATGGTGTTCAGTTCCTGACAATAGATGGGGCAGGAGCTGCCAGGAAGGGACCCCAAGGACGTAACTGGTCGATGCCGAATCAGAGGCTGCACGGGAAGTGACGAGCATACTGTAAAGCGCTGTGCTGGCTGTCAGCCCGGGTGTGTGCAGAGCCAGGAGCCCACCACAACACAGCAGTCCCCAGGGACCCTCGCTCAGCGGGGTGACTGTCGGGGCACCTACCTTCCCCGACTTGGTGGAGGAGTTCCGGATGCAGTAGAGTCCATCCTGGGGCTCTCCCTGGGGACTTGTGGCTTTGAACAGCCTAAAATAAAACAGTCGCGTCAGCAGATGAACCGTCCGCAGCCAGCGCTCGCAGGGACCCTCCAGCCCCAGCCCTCAGTGCGGGTTTCTGTCTTCTTGCCATTCTGCAGCACGGGTCCCAAGAGCAACGGGCTGTGTGAGGGCCGGCCTGTGCCGGGCTTGGGGCCACGCCCAGGGTGACGGCCAGCCGTAGGATGGAGAGGATGGCCTCTGCTGCCCTCGGGGCCGTGTCCCTGTGCCGGCCATTGCTCAGCACCAAGGGAAGTGAGGAGGACAGAAAGGCAGGGGACCGCATGTCTGCAAAAACAAGGATTTGGAGAAAGAAGGGCTTGGTGCTAACCTTTCCACTTCACAGGATTCCGTGGTATTGATAAACACAGAGCTGGGCAGCGGCACCTGGAGAGGCCAGCAGCAGTCAGGGTCAGGGTCAGGGTCCAAGTGGTGCTTGCAGCCAGCACCCCTCCCCCACCCTCCTCCCCCTGGCAGGCGGCCAGCCTGTGCCCAGCTCTGGGGCTTTGCACCATGCTCCCTCCCCGCCTCAACTCCAGCATCCTGGGGGCTCCTCACTCAAGACGCCCAGTGAGGGGCCGCCCTGGCCAGTGGCTCTCCCAAAGCCACCCACCCGCTGCTGCGAGGTGGGCTCTTCCCCTGGCCCCACCTTCTCATAGTCCTCGTCAGAGTCCTCCCCACCAGCACTGTCGGACTTCGAGGGCCGTCGGGGCTTTTCAAAGGAGAAACTCCTGAAACTCTGCCCATCAGGGGGTGACCTCCTGGGAGGGGAGCAAGGAGAAGAAGGCACATCATTGTCACAGCCCTCCACCCTCTTCCCACCACCCCCATTCACCCCGATGGTTGTCAAAGGCCCAGACCAGAGAGCCCTGAAACAGGCCCGTGTCGACTGCCCTGGGGTGACAGGACTCGTCTGAGGCCTGGAAGCCTGAACGGGGCTCAGGGCTGCCAATGCCACTGGCAAGAGGGTGGTGGGGGCCTAAACGCTGGTGTCGTCATAGCATAGACAAGTGCTCTGGACACTGTGGGAGAAGGCCCCAGGTTGGGGGGCTTAGCCCCAGCTCTGCAGCTAACCAGCAATGTGGCCTTGGCCAAGTCACGCCCCTCTCAGAGCCACAGAGAGTGGATGACGTGAATAGACTGAGCCCACACTGGGCTGTGGCGGAGGCTGTGCCCCCGGTGATCAGCCCCGGCACACGCAGCCCTATAGCTCTCCACAAACTGACCCAGTCTGCACCATGGCGGCCCCTCGTGAAACGGAACCATCACATGGCGCCCTCCCTCAGGCAGCAGAGCTGACAGTCCTGGGGAGAAGGCTGCCAAGGTCAAAAGCGTTCAGGGAATATTGGGTTAGCACGCCGTTCAAGGCTCACCCCTGTGGCACCCAGAACAGTCACGGTTTGGGGCCCCAGACATCTCTGACCACAGGCTGTCAGTCTGAATGACACTGTGCGAGTGGGGGGGACACACCACCCCCAGTACCGCCCAGCAATGAAGAAGAAAGTGTTTCCAGGAGACCTCAAGGGTGAGTCACCGACATTCTCCACATTCTGGCAATTGCCCAACCAGGAAGAGCACAGAGGCAGCCTTGGAGGCTCAAGAGCCCCAGGCAGGACCGGACAGTTCCAGGTCAGCAGGGCCCGCAGAGGCACGCTGGCTCCAAGTGACCCAAGTGACCCAAGTGGCCCAAGCTCCTCCCATTCCACAACCATCTATCCCAGAGCGGGCGGTGGGCCCTGAAGGCCCTTCCATTGACCCTGGAGGGTCCTCAGATTGTCCAGCAAGGGCTCTGGGAGGCCTGTTTCCCCAAAGACCCTCTTGCCCACTGCTCCCCAGACAGCGATGGGCTCTAGGCCCACCACCCACGAGGTTGGACATTCCTCTAGGGTGAGGGTGGGGCAGGTGCAGGGGACGCTACTCAGCCTCAGCGGGCTGAGGCCATCGAGGAGCCTTCCTGCTCCTGTGCTATGGCCGCCTGGCCCCCATCGTGGACACGGACAGGCCAGGGCGCCAGCACGAGAACCCACCAGCTGGGGAGGGGTCCCAGGGGCACCAGCGCCAAGTCAACTCACTGCAGGTGGGGGAGGGGTGGCTTCTCTGTCCTCGGCAGGACCGCTGGCCTGGCTGCGGCCTCAGGCATGGGCAGCTTCAGCACAGGAGGCCTGGGGGCCACCGGGGGCACAAAGAGTCTGGGCCTGGCTGCCTCCCCTGAGGGGGCCTCTTCAGCCATCTTTAAGAACTTGGGCTTGTTGGCAGGCACGGGTGGAGGCTCAGGCGTGGGTGGCCCCCGGGGGGACAGATGGAAGGACTTGAGCTTGTCACAGTTCCTAGAGGAGGCAGTGGCCACGGCGGCAGGGCTGGAGGCAGAGCCAGTCCCATGGCTGGGGACCCGGGGCTCTGGGCTGGGGCTGGCGCTCTCACGGAAGCAAGGGGGTTTCCGGAGGCTGGGCGTGGTTGGCAGGTGGCCCAGCGGGGGGTCACTCATTCTCCGGGAGGCCACGGGCACCCTGGGGCCAGGCTCAGGCCGCCTCAGGCCCAGCAGGTCCCTCTTGGAGTTCTCGGGAGCCGGGCTAGCATCAGGGAGGCCACGCTTAGGGGGTGGGGGTGGCAGCAGAGGGCTCGGGCCCTTGGAGGCAAACGAGTGAGCACGGGGCATGTCGGAGAAGGCTGGCTTCCTGGGTATGGGCACAGGAGGCGGGGGGTAGGCCGGCGGGTGGGTCAGGGTGTCTGCAGAGCAAAGAGACCCACTCAGTGATCAAATGTCACCTGCTGGAGGCTAGGTGACCACCAACACCACCAACCTGTACCCCGTGGCCTTCCTCATACCCCTCCATGTGCAGCCTGCATAAGCTTCCTGAGCCATCAGCTTCCCAGAAGTGGAGCTGAGACGGAAGAGGCAAGGAGGACTCTGAGGACTCGCCTCAGCAAGGGGAGGCCGTGATTCCCACTAAGAGAGGTGAGGAGGACAGACAGGAGCAGACCGGGAAGAAGATGAGGGTTGCGTTTGCTCATGCTGTAAGAACATTGAGGGAGTGTGGGATGGCCGTCGGGTGCAGGTCTGGAGGGCAAGGGGAGGTGAGGAAGTGTGGGGTGGGCCGTCAGGCGCAGGTCTGGAGGGCAAGGGGAGATGCTGGCTGGAGAGGCCAGTGGAGTCAACAGGCTCTCATGACACCAGCTGTCCCGGTGGCCCAAGACTGCCAGGAAAGGAGTGGGCAAGGCCTGAGTCCTGGGGTGGCCCAGCTCGTGCGGATGGCATTAAGGGGCCGGTGTGTGGCTGAGTGAGTGGGGAGGGGACCCGGAGCACAAGGAGCCTGGTGCTGAGCGGGGCAGCTGAGGAGCAGGGGGAAAGACCAGGCCACGTACAGCTCGACTCACTGGTGCTGAGTGCTACACTGGAGAATGGGGAGGCCACTGGAACCCTAACAGGAGATGTTTTGGGGAGAAGGCGGGGAAAGCCTGCTTGGAGTGGGGACTTGGAAGGGTGGGGAGGGAGTGTGCAGGCACTGGCCCTGGAGGTGCACAGCTAGGAGCAAAGTGAGGCCCCCACACGCTCATCTCCAGCCACGTGCTCATCTCCAGCCACACATGGCCACAGTTCAGGGGCGGGGCAGATGGACATGGGCTGGAGCCATAGGAGGTTGAGGCACATGGCCCACAGGTGCTGATGGTGGCCCCAGAGGGAGGGGACCAGGAGGAGGGAAGGGAGCTGGACTTGCTGCACTTGAGAGGGGGGGAGGGCTGGGGAGGGCAGAGGACAAGGTCATTGGAGGAGGAGGCAGAAGAACAGGGAGGCCAGGGGTAGAGGCATTGTCCCAAGTCCCCAGGACAGTGGAAGGGATAGTGGGATGGGACAGATGGCAGGACAGAGGCATAGCCCTCTCCCATCTGGCTCTACGCTTCGCTGGGACACATATGTGATGCCTGATACATGCCCTTCTCCCTTGCTAGGTGACACGCTTTGGGAGGTTGGGTGGGGGTGGGTGGGTAAGGGACAGGCCAGCCTAGAGGTGCTCCAGGGTCTGTCAGCCACAGGGAGCAGGCCCTGCCTTGAACCCACCCACCCCTCAATGTCCCTCCTTCCCCACTCTTAGCCCCCAGGACCACTCCTGGCTCAGCATCACATGTGTGGGCCCCCCCACCTCACTAATTTGCAAATCACCACCCCCCTTCCATCCTGGGCTACCTGTGGAGGGTGGGGGATCAGGTGAGCAGAGCCAGCCAGAGTATACACCTCTTCTGTTCCTCCTAATTCTTGGGCCACACAAGGGAAACTGAGGCCACCCAGTGCAGTCCTCAGGCCAGCACTCCCAGCCTGGGAGGGGCTCTACTCCGGATTCCAGTTCCATGGGCCCACTAGGCTCAAGGGTCGCCCACCTACCCTCCAGCTCCACGGGCTCAGGGGAGTCAGGCTCCATGTACGAGTCGTCTTCGTCCTCATGCTCATAGTCTGTGAGGTAGACCGAGGGTCAGACCCAGGGGCACCCAGGTCCAGCTGCACCCAGCAGTGGTGGGGCAGGGGCCCTTGGAACACTGGCAGCCAGGAGTCAGGGAGGCACAGGGCAGGGTATGAACCTAGGACCCAGGCTGGCTGCCGAAGACAGCCAGATATGCCTCCCCTCCCTGGTGTCAGCGGCCGGGTGTAGAGAGGCGGTGGGGCAGGGTACGCAGAGACGGGCCTCACCCTCATTGTCCGTGGGGTACGGGGGGAGGCTGATGTCCACAGGCCGCTCGACTGCACCATAGAAGCTGTCTGTGTCTGAGCTGGAGTCACTGAGAGGGGGGCAGGGGTGGGGGGCGGTGAGCACTGGGCCGGGGGAGTTCCTTTGCACTCACACATATGGATACACACGCACACCCTCGGACACGGAACTCATGCACAGACACACACACAGACACGGACACACACAAAGCAAGAAAAGACACACACTCGAATAAGCTCCTCAGGGTGATAAACACAGACCCCGGGACGGAGGCCGTGGTGCCTCCCTGCCACACCCCTGCCTGACCAGACAGGCCCAGGCTTCAGGGCTGGCCCCACATCCCCACCTGCCCCGCAGAAACTACCAATGGCTGCATGCGCGTGCACACACACACACACGCACACACGCACGCTCCGGGCCAAGCTCCCAGAGGCGGGAGGTAAGCACCCACGTCAAGCCCAGTGGCCCCGGCAACACAACGCCCTCCCCCATGCCCAGGCCCACCTGGTGTCCAGGGGCAACTCCTTCTTCTCGTGGAAGTGGCCAATCTCCTTGCGCAGCAAAGCCATCCAGCTCTGTGGGTCAGTCAGGGCGGTAGTGGGTGAGGTGCTGCCCAGGGCAGGGCTCCCCCCTCGCCCCATCTCCCTCAATGCCGGGGCTGGTCTGCACGAAGGTCAGGGAGACAACCCCTGGGGCCTTCCTGGGGCTCTGGCCCCACCTCAGCCCATCCAGAGCTCTTCCTGAGACAGCGTCTGAGTGCGTGGTGCTGGTACCAGGCCGTGGGCTTGAGGACGAGCACCGGGAGCAGCACTCGCCCAGCTCCACGTCCCTGCCACAGCCCTCCCGGGCCTGGACAGTGGCCCTGCGAGCCCACCACCCGTGAAGGCAGGCTCACCTTGCGCTCGTCCTCAGAGGAGGCCGAGAAGAACCACGTGCGGTGCTTTTTGCTGATGTGGACTATCTTGAAGGGGAAGACATTGTTGGACGTTGTCTCTTCAGCTGCCCGCATCACCCTGAGGGCACAGAGCCAGCGGTCACCCTCTGGTCAGCACAGCCTGGACGGGTCCTGGTGCCCCGCACCCACGGTGCCCCCAAGGATGCAGGCAGGTCTGGACGGTCCACCTTGCAGATGCTCCAGGCCAAAGGCCTAGATGCTTCAGGCAGAGGGAAGCGTGTAGGCAAGGACACTTCACCCTTGCTGCCCACCAGTGCCCCTCTACCGGGACGCCACCTGCCCACCTCAGCAGGCCTGCCTGTTGGGGGCCAGAACATGTCAGCCTCTGCCCTGCCCCCGCTGCCCCTGTAGGGCATCCTGGAGAGCACTGGAGGGACACGACTTACTGTGGCTGCTCTATAGCGATCACAAAGTTTACCATGGGGGAGCCCCACCGGGCCAGGTGCCTGGGGCAGGTGTGCCCAACCCGCAGGGCAAGGGTGCGCATCCACCAGGCTGAGGGGAAGGGAAACATCCCTCCCCAGAGGACCCCAGAGCTCTGAACCACAAGGCCCTCCAGGCTCCTCCCATCCTAGCAGTGTCCCAGTTAGCCTGGGGGGCCTGGCACTGGGCTGGGCGCCTGGGCAAGGCCCCACTCACTGAGCTTGTGACCGGGGTACAAGCCAAAGCCTTGAGTCACTCAGTCCTGCCCAACAGGGGACCTTCAGGTCCTCAAAGGCAGGAGGGACTGGGCCCTGCCAGGGAGTTGGGAGGCACAGACTCATGCGGCGGGGTGCCGGGCCCACGATGTGACACGAAAACCCAGAGCCCAGAAGTCCTACTTCACCCCTGCACTGCAGGCGCCCAGTGCTGTGGAGTGGGCCCAAGTGGGGCTGATGGACCCTACCTTGCCGGCACTCCCCATCCCATCTAGAAGGCTCTGGCCCAGCGCCCACCTGCCCATTAGCAGGGAGGCACTTGCTGGATGGACCCAGCCCACGGCACGTGTAAAGCAAGGAACTGGCCCCAGCCTAGGAGGCCCCGAAGCCAGGGAGGCCTGAGGTGGAGTTGGTGCCTGGCCCCTTGGAAGGAGGCTATGGTAGTAGAGGCTGCTGGCTGAGCAGGGCGATGGAGTGGTGGCCGAACGGGGACTCTGGAGGCTCTGCCGGGAAGAGAGCAGGAAGCCCCCAGCCTTGCTCCAGGCCCTTGCGAAGGCCTGCGGAAGACGGTGAGGAGGCCACACAGAGGCCGAGAGGGCGTGGGAGAGGCTGGACACGATCCGAAGGGGTGGGGTGGGAGCCGTCTCAAGATAGCCTGGACTCCCGTGGGCGGGAATGAGGGGCAGGCCTGGCCAGGGCTCTGCGGGGCGCGGGCAGCGGGCACTTACCGGTTATAGCCGCTCAGCGAGAAGGCGCCCTGCGGGGAGGCAGACGTGCTGCTCTTGAAGTAGTAGAGGCAGCGCTTGTGGATGATGACGAAGCGCAGGGGCCCTGAGGGCGGCAGGCAGAGGCTGAGCCTCGACGGGCTGCGGGGCAGACCCCATCGGGGGGCCATTCCCAGAGGCCCCGGGTGACGGAGGGCAGACCTCCGGCCTTTGAACCCCACTACGTGGAAGGCGAGGGAGCTGGGCTAGCATGCTGCCCCCTCACTAGGAGTCCACTGTGGGGCCAAATGTGAGCAATCCATGGGCAGGCTGACCGGCCCCAGAGCACCACCCCCAAGGCAGCCTGACCACACCCGGGGCAGCGGGAGACCTTGACCAGCTGGGCTGGCTCAAGGAAAGGCAAAGCCAGGGCCAGAGGCCATAGCATGGGGAGCTCGTGCCCGGTCAGAGCGACAGGCAAGGCCCTGA
This sequence comes from Ursus maritimus, assembly GCF_017311325.1. NCBI lineage: Eukaryota > Metazoa > Chordata > Mammalia > Carnivora > Ursidae > Ursus > Ursus maritimus. The sequence continues at coordinate 80,437,982 of NW_024426996.1, forward strand.
TGTTCTTTGGCCTCCAATGTCTTGACGACTGGGCATCTCCCAGACCTGGGGGCTCCCACTTTCTGCCAACCTGCTGGCCGAGGGACCAGAGCCTTGGCCTCATGCAGCTCCGGAGGGCCAGCACCCAGCTGGATCTCAGTTCCTTGCGGGCTGGGTGACCGACCAACTCGCTGAACACCCACTAGATGGTGCAAGGCCAGACCTACCAGGCCACCCAAGGCCCCCAGACCCTGGCTGCAGATGGAGGCTCCCCCAGACCGCTGGTCAGCACTGTGCACCAAATGCCCATCCTGTCTCCATTTTGCAGTAGCACCCCAAATCATCCCACAGTCCTAGGTAATGAGGAGGCTGACCTCAGGTCCCCCAGGGGGTGCTGGCCACCATGCAGGGAAGGAAAACTCTGGAGGGCCCACCACGTCTGAGCAGAGGCTCAGAGAGACAGGTTGCTTGCCCACAGAGGTCCAACAGGGCAGTGGGGCCGCAGGGCTGGAGCTCAGCCCCATCCCCATATCCTCGCATCATGCTCCCTGCCACCCAGAGGACTCACATCTGAGCAACTGCAGCTGGGTGCCGCCCTTCTTGTGCAGGTAGCCAGCCTTGGCCACGCCCCCGGGCATGGTTAGCAAGTTCTGGGCACCAATGGCCTTCATCGGGACAGGCCAGTGCATCTCCTCAGCCGCCATGAAGCTGCAAAAAAAGGGAAAGGAGACACATCTCAGCCAGGACCTGGGAACAGAAGACAGCTTAGCTGGAGGTAGGCAGTGGGAGACACTGCCGAGGTCCTGGAGACAGCATGAAGGGTCAAGGCAGCAAGGGGTAAGGAGCCTTTAGGAGGCCCCTGGCTTCCAGGTGGGACCCCAGGGAAAGAAAGGGCCACCTGGTCCACTTGGTCAGCCCCTGGTCTATCTGGCCACACACCTGGGCCCCAGGGACCCTGAGAACAGAGTGTGTTCTCACGGCCCCATGGGGGCCAGGGGACAGCAGTGAGTGAATTCAAGAAACCATTGGCCCAGGTAAGTCAGACCTGAGATCATAACCGCCCTGTCTGCATGGCGGGTGAGCCTATGATGGAGCCTGCCAGGGAGGGCTTCCAGGGGGAGGTGACTAGGATCACAACTTAATGGACTTAAAGAGGTACAGGGGCTAGGGCAGGCCATGGGCATCCTCTCCATCATCTCTGACCCTGAGAAAGGAAGGGATGAGGGACATGGCCCGAATGCCCCACCCTCCATTCCTGCCTGCCCTTAGCCAGCTTCTGTCCATCCCTTTCTTAAGGGCCTGAGACCAGGAAGGAGGAAAGCAGGTAGCCCTGGGTCCCTAGTTCCCATCCTGGCTTGGCTCTCTGGGGATCCCTAGGCCGTAGTTGTTCGAGCTGTAAAATGGGAGCACAGAGTGGACACAGCCTGGGACGCAGCACACGCTTGTCAGCAGTGGCCATGATGACCATCAGGTGGGTTGACTGGTATCCACCCTGTGTCCCCAACAGCAGCACCCCCCCCCGGCCTTTCCAGCCTCCTGCTCATACTAGCCATTCTCCCTGAAACACGCCAGGCTGTTTCACACTTGGCCTCTGTCTAGAACGACTGACCACTCTCCCTTCTCACAAGAAGAACTCCTACTCATCCTTCAAGACCCAGGTTCAGTGTCCCGTCTTCTGGGAGGCATTCGAATGGCCAGTCATACTCGGAACACTCCCTCCAACCCGCCCACACAACGGCCCCTCTGAACAGCACCACTACCCCCCCCCACACACACACTGTTTCACCTGTACCTGCCCCCACTGAACCTGGTACCTGGTCCTTCCTGGGGCCCCAGTGGACCTGGACTGTCAACCCCGCGTGCGGTCTGTGTCCCACTGAGTCACCAGTGTTGCAACCAGGGTCATACCCAGGGGCCCTGTCCACTGGGACTCCTGCCACTACAGCCCCCTTCCCAAAAACACACACAAGATGCAAGCAGCATCCTCCACCAAACCTCCTGCAGGGACCGGGCTGCCCCCCTCCGGCTCCCTGCGCACAAGACCAGCCCCGGGGCCCGGGCCCCCGCCCACAGCGAGGCTCGGAACAAAGGCACGGCCCCGGCCCCCCGAGCCTGCTGCCCGGGACGGAGCCCCCGCGCCCCGCCCAGCGCACGCCCGCCTTTGTTCCCCCAGGAAGCCACTCTCGGGCTCCGGGCTCGGTACTCACGGCGTCCACGCGGCGGCCCGCCGCCCCTGCGCGCAGCGACACGTCCCCGGGCCGGGCCCCCCCGCGCCCTCCCCCCGCCCGCCCCAGCCCGGCCGCCCGCGCCCCGCACCCGCCATGCCGCGCGCCCCGCCGTCGCCGCCGCGCCCCCCGGCCCCGCGGCCGCCGGCTCCTCCCCTCGCGGGCGGGGCGGGCGCGGCAGGTGGGGACCCAGCGTTCCGACCTCCCCCACCCCGCGAGAGGGGCCTCAGTTTCCCCAGCGGCTCCTGGAAGACGGCGGCGCGGGGCGCGGCCCAGAGGCCAGCACCCCCGAGCCCGCCAGGCTCCCGGCCAAGAGCGCTGTTCGGCGAGGGGCTTGTCTTCCCTGAGCCTCCGTCGGCGCCTCCGCCAACGGGGGTGAGGGCAGCCCGGCCTCCCAGGGTTGCGGCCGGGATGAAGCGGGTCTGGCTGCCAGGTACTGGGGCTCCGGGTGGGTCTCTCCCCATCACCTCTACTCAGGTGGGTCTGTGGGACCTCCTGCCCCCTCTAAGGCAGGTTGCTTCACCCATCTGCCGCCACGGGTCTCCACCCCCCCCCCATTCCCTGCAGGGCCAGAGGTCCAGTCCTTGGCAGCTCCCACCTGCTTGGGTAGATGTGGGCTCCTCTCCTAGGAGACCCCAGGATGGCCAAAGGCGGGTGATGGCCTTGCTGGCCCCCCAAGCATTCTGCCTCCTGACCACCTCTGGGCAGCAACCATCCCCTTGTCTCAGTTCCCTCCCCAGCTTCCATTCTCTCCCCATCACCTCCACTTAGCAGTTCTCCCCCACCCACACGTGCCATTCCCATCACCACTCTTCCAGATCTCCAGGGCCTCATCATGCACACTTGGCCTTTCCAGATCCAGCCCCCATGGATCTTTCTCAGGGGCTCTCTTCCTGCTCTCCACCTCCCTCGTATCTGTCCCATCCAGACCCCGTGGCTCCTGAATCCAGGACCCAAAACCACCAAGCACCACCTCCAGCCTACAGTCCACAGTTTCCACCGGCTGCAGGTGCAACCAAACTCACTCAGCCCCCAAGAATTGGTTTGAATGAACAAATCATCATTAACTCCTCCAAAAGTAGAAGAGGAAGGAACGCACTCTATAAGGCCAGCATTACCCTGATACCAAAACCAAAGACATCACAAGTAAACTACAGACCAATAACCCTTATGATCATAGACGTCAAAATCCTCACCAAGGGGTGCCTGGGTAGCTCAGTCAGTTAAGTGTCAGACTCTTGATTTCAGCTCAGGTCATGATCTCTTGTGAGATTGAGCCCCATGTCAGGCTCCATGCTGGGCATGGAGCCTGCTTAAGATTTTCTCTCTCTGCCCGTTCCCCCTTCTTTCCCTCCCTCCTCTAAAAAAAATGCTCACCAAAATACTAGCAAATTGAATTCAGCAGCATGTAAAAAGGATTCTACACCATGTTAGGTGTGATATATCCCAGGAATACAAGGGTAACACTTAAAATTCAATGATTATAATATATCATACCAATTTAAAAAAAGACAGAAACCACAAAATTATCTCAACAGACACGGAAAAAGCATTTGACAAAATCTGACAATCTTTCATGATAGGAACGACACTCAACAAACTAGGAGTAGGAGAAAACTTCCTCAACACAGTAAACGGTGTTTATGAAAAACCCACAGCCAACATCACCCTCAATGGTAAAAGACTGAAAGCTTTCCCCTAAGAACAGGGACAAGGCAAAGACATCTGCTCTTGGTGTTTCTATTCAACCTGCACCAGAGCTGCTAGCCGGTGCAATTAGGCAAGAAAAAGAAATAAAGATATACAGATTGGAAATAAATAAGTAGATGGTTATGTATACAAAAAATACCAGGGAACCCACTAAAAAGTGATTAGAACTAATAAACAAGCTAGCAGGATATAAGATCAATACACAAAAACAAGTCATACTTCTACATACTAGCAGTGAACAGTCCAAAAATGAGAGTTAGCTCAAGTGTCCCCTCTTTCAGGTGCTCTTCCCTGACCTCTAGGGAGTCCTATGTCCCTCCGTGGGGCTAGCACAGCTTTCCCTCCACATAACACTGACCACACAGCTTGTCACTGTTCCCTATCCGCACCAGCTCAGTGGGTGGTAGGGACTGCACTTGCCTGGCAGGCACAGAATGCCAAAATATAGCCCCCGCCCTGGCATACTGCATCCTCCCCAATCTGTAAGGAGACCTGGCATGTCTGTTGGGGCAGGGGCATCTACTGTGAGGATGGAAGGAACCCACCACTTCTTGCTCCGCACCTGGGGGAAATTGGAGGGGAGGAGTTAGGACAATTTACAGCCCCACTCTAGCTCAGCTCAGTGGCCAGGCAGGTATAGGCCTATGAGAGCCTCGCTCTTGCTCGGCCACAGTCTCTCTGTGGGCAGGATGAGGGCTCTCGGGCAGCCAGCCCGACCTTGGGGGGGGGGGGGGGGGGGGTGGTGACTGACTTAGGTTGTGCTCACCTTCACCTCTCCTAGTACCGTCCTCGCTTCAGGGACAGATCCCAATACCCTCTGCTCCTTTCCAGAGGATGGACCATCCGGGGGAAACCCATCCTGATGCCCCCAAAGACTCGCACCCTACCTGGCTCTGCCCTGCACCAGTGGGTGAGCTGGGTTGGCACCTGACCAAGAGCCGAGTGCCAGGCCAGGATGGAACAGAAAAGGGAAGGAAATGGTGGCTGAGGGTAGGGGTGATGACGGGCCGTGGTGACTGAGATGACCACGCAGCTTTTGGGGACTTTCAGTCCAACTCAAAGACTCCAGCTCCGCTGGTGCCTGGGAAATTGAGGGGAGTCCCCAAGAAACACCCACACTCCTGGCCAGCCTGGCCTCCCTGGCCACCTCTCTCTAAGTTCATGGTGTCGCCCAGCACCCAGACAGTTAAACACCGCTCACTCATCCCATGGGCTCATCAGCAGGAAGCTTCAGTCCCTTCTTCTTCATGGGCAGACACAGCAGTGGGGGCCCCTTCCTGTGCTGGGGGTAGGGGGTGGGTGCCCGCTGAGCCACCCTGGGTGGGAGCTGTCAGGGAGAGTGCTGGAGGCCTGGGCTCCAATCCCACCAGGCCTATCCTCCACTGAGCCTCTGCTTCCTCTCATTTAAAGTGGGCACAGAGTCCAGTCTTCACAGCACCCCAACACCCCTCAGGGCATCTATCCCTGCGGAGGAGGGTACCAAGGCCGCCCAGCGAGCTGGCAGCAGGGGCCGCGCTAGCTTGCCATGCTGGGAGGGGCTCTGTTCCCTGCACCTCAGAGGAGCTGTCTGGGGCAGGATTCTGATGACACAAAGGTGGGTGTTAAGTGCCCAGCTGCTGGGCTCCATGAACCCTTCCGGAAGGTGTGTCATCTTTGTGTGCCCCGTGTGCACTAGCAAAGGCAGCTGCCCCAGGCACACGCTCTGCTCTCTGCTCCTGCACTCCCCCCTGACCTTCTCTTAAAGCTGAGATTAGTCCGGGTGACCGGAGGCCTGAGGTGCAGGGACGGGGCAGAGCAGATGGGTGAACACCACTCTGGCCCACAGACAGCCCTCGTCGAGTTCCATGAAGCACAGGCTCGGCGGGTCCCACCCCCCATGCAGCTGTGAGCCCCAGCAGTGTGTGGTCACCCCTGCACACGCCCGCATGTGAGCTGAGGCTCTGCACCCCCAGTCGGTGTGTCAGGCAGTGTGCTCAGACAGGCTGTGCGTGTGTGCGTCGGTGTGTGTGCATGCGTGTGCACGGGTGCGAGCCTGTGCACAAGAGCAGAGCAGGGGCCCTGGAGGCCAAGCTCCCATGGCTGTCCTTTTTCACACCCACAGACACAGCCCTGGCTGTGGTGAGGGAGCTGGCGCCTCGAGTGACCGCAGAGTCAGAGGGTTCCCGTCAGTGCTGACCAGATCGGTCCCGGAACTGCAGGACACAGTGGGGCTGGGGTCCCCGAGTGCACTCATTCACACACACACACACGCAGTCTGACTCATCATACACACGCACGCACACGTACACACTCACGGCACACTTCTACACACACATACACACTCGGGGACGTACTCATTCACACACTCACTCATTCTTAGACGTAACACTCATTCTCCCACACACTCCAGCGCACTGTATACTCACACGTATTTACGGACACACTGGTACGTACTCATCCATTCCCTCGTAAGCACACACACAGCCTCCAGAGGCTAACGGGACCCTTTCTGGGTCCCCCTCCCCCCAAGGCCCTGGACCGGCAGCCCAAGCATCGGTCAGAGTCATCGTCACCACCCTCCAGCCCTGCACGGGCCCAGGGCCGAGTTCCACCTGCCAGCTCCTTAAGTCCCGCAGGCGTGGTGCTTTGCTCCCACTGCACAGACTAGAACAGTGGGGCTGGGAGAAGCACACTTGGGCGCTCACCACTGGCCAGGCTCTGTGCTTCTCAGGGATCCCCCCATGTCATCATCCCAGCACCCCCTGACGTGTGAGCCAGCATCATCCCCACGCCACTGATGAAGACATCGAGAGTCTGAGAGGCTGAGTAACTTGCCCAAAGTTACACAGCCAGTAAACACCGGGCAGCCACTCCCCCAGCCTGGCACCCGGCAGGCACTAGGTGGCGGTGGGCACACAGCGCCTCACACACAGCCCATCTGTTCTCCCCTTTCAGTCCCCCCCCCTTCCCAGAATCTTTCTCCGTAAGAGAATCAAAACCAACAATCTCCTACGGAGGCCGGAGGCCAGGAGCAGCCATGCCAGCAGGACAGGGCGTGACCTGGGCTTCACACGGAGAGCCCTGAGCCCCTCAGCTCTGTGCCAGAACCCTAAGCACGCTCTCCCCAGGCACACACACACACATACACAATCACATAGGACCCAAACGGCAAGGCCATCCTGCCGCGTATGTGGGGACCCAACCTGGGCCTCCACCTCCCTGCCAACCGCGGGCTGAGCCGCACATGGTGGGGGGCAGTGGGGCTCCCAGGGGGCCCCACCCGGCTCTCGGGGCTCTCCTCACAGCCTGTCAGCTCCAGAGTCCAGAGCTCAGCCTCCCCGGAGCCTGCAAACACGGGGCCAGCGCCACCTCCCAAGCCCCAACTCCCCGGGGCAGCCCCACTGACCTGATAGCAGTGACCCGGCACATGGCTCTGCTCCTATCTGTGGACGGGCTAGGGGCAGGTGTCCTGAGGCCCCGGGAGGCCATGGGATTCAGGGGGCGCAGGGCAGATCTGCAGCCTGCCTCCCCCAGGCAGGGGAGGCCTGATGCCCCGGCATTGTTCTGAGCACCACCCAGCTCCACAGCCCCCTCCTGCTGACAGCCTCCTGCTACATCTGGGGCCTGTGGCCGCCAGGGCTTCCTCCCCACTCGACACTTCCTGTTGCCGGGTCCTTGGGCAGCCCCGGCTAGCCAGCACTTCCTGCCTTCTACCCTCCAAGGTCCTGAGGCCCAGCTGATACCCAGGGCAGCACCTTCCGTCAGTGCTGTTAGGCCTGCGGAGTTTCAGCCGACCCCTCCTTTCATCCCATACTGTGGTCAGAGACCACAGCTCTCCAGGCCGCAGGGCAAGGCCAGCTTCGTCCCCTGGGAGGAAGCTCCCTGCTGGTCCCCCGAGACATACTCCCATGGCCACCTCTGTAGACTTGGCTTCTTTCCAGCAAATCAATGAAGCCCCTTCACAGCTGGGGTGTCAGACTCTGTCTCCTTGGCCCCAGAAGCCCCCTCCCTCCTCCAAGAAGCCGGCAGGGAGCTCACTACCTCCATCTGTCTGCCTTTGACCCCAACAGACCAAGGAACCAGGTTCCCGGCCTAGGCCCAGGCATTTCCCTTCACCCTCCCTTCCTCCTCTACCACGGCCTCCCCCACTCCCCTGCCAGGCACAGCCTCTGTGCCGAGCTGGGCTTACACGCCTCTGGGGATCACCACTCTGCGGGCGCTGCCAACGCCAGGCCCCACCCCAGGTCCCACTCGGGCCCCTGCCAGGCCTACGCTGCCCCACCAAGTTGGGCTTCCTCCCCTGCCCAGACCCACAGCCAAAAATTTGGGGAGCAGGGATGCAAACTCAGACTGCTTGGTACTGAGCCCCCACATCCCCTGCCTCTCCTGTTCTGAGCTTGGGTCCGACAGAGGACAGGAGGCCAAAGGAAGGAGCACTCCAGGATGACCCGCACAGCAGGATTTGAGAGAACACAGACCACGGAGTACCCGGGAGTTGCTAACTGTCTTGTCCAGCAGGTTTTCTGGGGCATGCCCCCCACAATCGACCATGCTGGCACCCAGCCATCCTGCATACTTGTCGTTGGGGCACTGGAGAAGGGCAACTCCCGGGCTGGGGGGACCTCCATCTCCCACTTTGTCCACAGCCCCAGGCCTCTGCCAAGGCCATCATGCCACCTGGGGGACTGTTTGGAGTCACAGACCGCCTGCTGTCTCTTGGAGGGTGGGGAGCTTAGGCTTTGTGTTTGAGTTCCCCCCAGGCTGGGCACGGCCCCCTGGCCTCCCCATGCCTGAGCCAGCCTCAGTGCCCTCTGGTGGCGGAGGGCAGACTGTGCCTTTGGCAGAAAGCTGGCCACAGCAGACAGAGGCTTAGAGGCGGGCTTCTCCCCCTTCCTCTCCTTTGCAGCCTGCCCAGGGTGAATAATAGACCCCAGAGCAAGGCACACTGGACACTCAGCCTACCTCCATCCTGCGACAGCTGTGTGGCCTCAACCTACTTAGCCCCTCTGAGCCTCAGTTTCTTTGTCTATGCAATGGGTGCTGAGGGTGGAGATAAAGTAGCAGGTAAGGAGCACCTGGGCCATGATCCAGCCGGGACAAGCCAGGGGGGCAGTTCTGGGCTGGGGTGGGGGCCTCGGCCTCAAGGGGCTATGGGGTGGGGAGAAGGTGGCAGGCCCAGCAAATGCTAGATCAGGGGAGGCCTCCAGAGAAGGGGCCAGGTCTGACAGAGGAGGTGGGGTGTGCTGGGAGGGGCTGGGGTGAGGATGTCAACGACAGGACAGGGGCTCAGGGCAACATCCAGGGTGGGGAGGAGTCCAGGGGCCACAAGGTGGCTGAGGCCCAGGGAGGCTGGGGGACAGGCGTGGGGGTGAGAACCTGCCGGCACAAGAACCAGGAGCCAGCCAGCCCTCCCTGGGATGTACCGCCCCTCACTGGACAGAAGGATGGACGAAGAGGCCTGCGGTCAAGGCAGCAGCCAGGGCGTTCCCATGCGGTCAGACCCACGTTGGCCCCTTCTCCAACCTGAGTTTCCCTATGGGAGGCTGAGGTCAGGAGTCCCGGGCTGCTCCGTGACCTCTGCAGGCTCCTCTTCCCAGGCCTCAGTTTCTCCATGTGCCCTCCTACCTCCTGAGGCACCACTTGACCCTTGCAGCAAATCACGGCGCCATCTACCTTCCTGAAAACAGAGGTTGCTCCAATAGCGGCAGCTCCAGGACCTCGTGCGGTGTGTAGAAATAGCCACGGAAACGACCCCACACCAGCATCCGCACAGCAAGACGCATGAGGCTGGGGCAGGACTGGGGCCCCGAGTCTGGCGGCTCTGGCCTTCTACCCCACCCTCCCCAAGTTGCAGCTCCTCCCCCCACCCTAAGGGCAGGCCCCTCAAAGTGCCAGGCGTGGGGACCCCTCCACCCTACCGGACGTAGGGCACTTACCAGGATGGGTGGGAGCCAGCCAGCAGGGCCAGGCAGGGGCCAAGGGTCAGCCTGGGAAAAAGAGAGAGGGAGAGCTTTCACTCTGGCTTCTCAGGGTCCTCAAACGCTCAGAATAAGATGCTTCGTATCAGCCCTTCCTGCAGGGCCTAGGTCTGCCCAGAGCCAGCCCTAGGACCCCCAGCCACAACCCCTCTCCTCTCTCTGAGCCTCACTCTTCTCTCCATACCTGGGGCTGGGAGCTGCCTTCCAGAGCAAAGTGGCCGGGATAGTACTGGGCCAAGGGTGCTGTAGAGGGTGGAGCCCTGCCTGGGGTCACCTGGGGTAATGGGCTACGTGTGGGTCCCCAAAGAGATGTGTCTAAGCCTTAGCCCCCAGGAGCTACGAATGTGACCTTATTTGGAAAAGGGACCTTTGCCTATGTCATTAAGGATCTCGTCCTGCATTAGCCAGATGGGCCCTAAATCCAGGAGCAAGTGTCCTTGTAAGAAGAGGAGATAGAGAAGGTCGTATGAAGACAAGGGCGCAGACTGAAGTGAGGTGCACACAATCCAAAGCCGCCACGGATTTCTGCAGCCGCCAGAAGGTGGGAAGGCAAGGAAGGGCCCTCCTCCAGAGCCTCTGGAGGGAGCCTGGTCCTGCGGACACCGGGATTTGGGACTTCTGGCCTCCAGGACTCTGGGACAGTAAATGTCTGTCGTTCGAAGCCCCTGGGGTGTGGTATGTTGTTAGGGCAGCCTTGGGAAACTATTATACATGGGGACCCCCCCTCAAAGTCCTTTCCCTGGACCAACTTCATTTGACGTCCTGGGCGCCCCCCCCCCCCCCCCCGTGGGCACCCAGCTGGACGGAGCAAGTCCGAGCTGGCCTCCCTGGCTGTGCACAGCCTCCTGCAGGCCTGGCCCCCCACTCCCCACCCCTCCCAAGCACATGATCAGATGCCACCTCCACCCACACCCACCAGACTTGCTGGGCCCACCTCCTGCCTCAGCCTCCTGCTCACAGCCCTGCCCAGCCCTTCCCTGGCACATGTCCACCATGAAGCAGAGGTCAGGCTGGTTCCCCGGCCAAGTATATGGGGTCTGGCCCCTGCTTCCTGCCCTGGGCCTTCATGCCCCATTGCCAGTACATGCAATCCCTTCTACCTGCAGACTAAATCCTCTCCAACACACACTCCCTCATCCTTGGAAAACAGAACCACCTACAACCTCACACCTTCTCTGAGATCTCCACATAGCCTTTTGCGCTCCTGTGGATATCCCCAGCCCCAGCACTCCCCACTGGCCTGGGTCCCTCTGAATCCCCAGAGCCGGGGTGGTGTCTAGCCCACGGCAGGCCAAAAACCAGATAGATGGATGGACAGATGGGTTCAGAGTCACGTCTACACACACGGCCATCCCCCTGACATGGGCTAGGCTGTAACCAGCAGAGGCCTAGACCGTCCCTCAGAGCCAGAGTGAAGAACTCTGACTTAGGGCAAATCTGACCCTCCATGACACCGATGTCCAGGGTGGTCAGCTAAGGCCCATCCATGCCCCAGAACCTCGCCTTGGGGAGACGAGTGGCTAATTGCAAAGCACAGAACAAGTCAACACATCGGAGCCTGCCAGGGTCCCCACAAAGACAGCAGTGTGCTGGGGCCGAGAAGGCGCCCCGGCATTTCTTGAGGCTACCCAGGGTAGAGGCAGGAGGCAGCCCAGCCACTCGTGTGTCCAAGGGCGAAGGAAATGAAGGGAAGGGCAGAAAGAGGCCCCGTGCCCTGCTGCCCACATGGGGCGTGGGCTTCTGGGCCCAGCTGGGGGCAGGGGTGGGGCTTCTGCTCTGCGACACCTGGCCCTCAAGCTGTGTCCCCACACAAGACGCACAAAGCCCACCCCTCCCAGGAAGCTGCAGCGGCCCACAGCACCCCGAGCCTTCCTCTCCCAGGCCAGGTGTGTCTGCCTCTAGCAAACACTCCCAAGCTGGGCAGCATGCAGAGCTGAGCCGGGGCCCTCAGAGTCGGGGCTGCCTGCGGGCCTCGCACCGGGGCAGAGCACGCTCCCGCTGAGTCGGGAGAGGGCAAGGATCCCCAGCCAGAGGCGGAGGCGGGGCCTGGCCTGGCAGGACGGAGGATGGCTGGAGCTGCAGGCCAAGGGGCCCCATCCGAGGGACGGACGAGGGACGAGGTTCACCGTAGGCCGTGGTGAGGGGCAGGCTGGGTCTGGGGGAAGCGCAAACAGGAGCCATGCTCCTGCCTCAAACCCCGAGCCAGCAAAGGCGGCTCAGGATTCACACTTCAGTTCATCACAACACAGACAAGTTTGCACCTTTTAATCACTTGAGAAAAAATTCTCCAGAGCGCTGATGTGTGGGTCCGGTTCCCCCCACCCCGAGTTCCTGGCCTGCTGCCCGTGGAGGCTGCCTGCCTCTCCTGTCAGCCTTGCCCCAGGAGTGCTACACCCAAGACAGGAGCTCGGTCCTGCCGGCCCCAGGGGCTCCCCAGAAGAGGGCCGCTCCACCCCCCATGGAAGGCAGGACAGCACAGCGGCGACTGTACAGGTGTCCCTGGGGACTCCTAAACTTGCGGCCCACTCTGAGCCTCGGCTTTCTCCTCTGAGGAGTGGGGCTGACGGCTCTGGTATGCGGTTGTCCCGAGGACCATCTGGCACGGCTGGTAGGCAGGGACACTCGAGGGGCACCTGGTCGCCGGCATTCTGTTGGCAACATCATCAGTACAGTCACGCTCGAAAGGGGAGCGTTCTCTCCAACCATCCCGCTCAGGGCTGGGCAACACCTTCCACCCGGCCCCGCTGGGTCTGGACCCCTGAGCACTCCAGTCTCCTTGCCCACCACTGGCCCTACTCCCAGCCACACTCCCACAGTGCTGGGAATTCCACCCAGGGGTGACTCCCAGCACACACAGGCCTCCAGCTACACGAGACCCCCCACCCCCCACCCCCCAGGGGAGTCTGCCCCTCCCTCCATCCCCCTGCCCCCCCGCACTGGAGCATTTGCTGAGCATCTCCCTCAACAGCAGCTAGCGAGGACAGCCACCCCATGTCCATCTCCTGTGAAGTGCCCAGCACGGAGCCCGTACCGAGGGCCCCCCCGCATGAACCACCGCACCCCCACCCTGACTCGCTGGGTGCCCGTAGTCTCCGCAGCATCCAGTTCCGGAGGCTCATTTGCTGAATTAAACCATTCATCTTGTCTCGAGTCCCCCTACTTCTCCATCCCTGGGGGCCTCTGGCTACATGACAGATGCCCAGTACGGGGGCTTTGGCGCCCACCAAGCAGGGCCTGGACCCCTCCCCAGAGGGACTTCCTCCAGCCTGTGTCCTTACCCACAAAGCAAGGTCGGTGGCCGTCACTGACGAGGCAGTGGAGCCAGACCATGCACCCTCACCTCCCAAGAGCCTGTGGGCCACGCCCGAGGCAGACACGGCTGCCCAACACTGCTGCTGACCTTCCAGGGGTCAAGGGAATGTGGTTGGCCGGGAGACCTGCTGAGCACCTCTGTCGGGATACCCAGAAACAAAGAGATCATCTCCTCTGAGGTTGGAGGCCAGCGGACCTCCAGCCAGATGAGGAGCCAATGGAGAGCAAGACTTCCCCCAGTCCAGCCGGCTCCCCCTCCGGCTGTCCTGGGCCACAGTGCCTGCTGCTCAGGTCATGCCACACTGACTCCCCCAACACTCACCGAGCCCCCACCCTGCGCAGCAGCAGAAGCCTCCAGAAGATGGTCTGGCACTGGGTGCTAGGCCTGCCTCCCTAGCCAGACGGGGCCTGGTCCCACCCCCAAAAGAGGGCCCGGTTCCTGCCACCAGCCCCAGGCCGGCCTCCTTAGGAACAAACCCTCCTGGGGACACCTCTCCCACACGTACATCCCACGTGGACAGACGCCCCACTTGCCGAGGCCGAGGCAGGGGGGTTATGAAGGATAGGATGCTTTCCTTCCTGTAGTCCCCTCTTGATAGAGAAGGCCAGGCCAACAGGCCGGGGCTGGAATGTCCACCCAGCACCAATATGGCAGCTCCATGGCCCACTCGATCCCCAGTTGCTGCAGGGTAAACGCTGCCCGGCTCCCCCCAGTGAGGAAGTGGAGGCTAAGCCGGCTTCGGCGCGGCCACCCAGCCAGCACTGCCCATGGGACCCACACCACATAGTCTGGCACCTCCTGCCCAGGCTAGCTCTAAGGGGGCACAGCAAGAGGAGGAGCCCCCGAGCCTCCTCTCAGGAAGGACAGTGGTTCCCACCTGGGCAGAACGCGCACCAGCCCAGAGGGCAACTGGAAGAGAGCCGGGGGCTCTAGGCAGCATCAGAGCTCTGGGCAGAAGGCTGCAGGGCACAGGGTGGGACAGACCATGCGGGGTGCAGGTGCACACCAGCCTGTCCTTGCGGGCTGAGTTTGCTTGTTTTAAACATGTCCAAGGCCCAGGGGGAGCCCAGTCAGGAGACATTTGGCCACAAGCTCTCACTCTGAGCCCTGCTCACCAGTGCCAATTCCCACGGCGGGAGGGGGTCTGGCTCACCCTGGAATGAGGTCTGGCAAGAAGCAGAACCCAGGAGGCCTCAGAGTCTCCATCGGGAACATGGCCTGTCCCGAGAGCGGGCGGGCTCAACAGTGCAGGCAGGGCCAAGGCCAGGTGCTCCGTGCTCGGGCTGTGTGGACAGACAGGTCCACACTCCAGCAGAGGTTTTAATGAAGTGACGGAGCAGGCAGTTAGGCATTCCGGGAATAGCATCTCTGTCAGGAAGGGAGGGGCCCTACAGAGCCATGGCCGAACCCCACCGGATAGCTAAGAAAACAGAGCAGTAAGGGCCAGAGGACCGCCATTGTTGTCCACCACTGGGCTGGGCTGGGCAGGGCAGGAGTCATGGGGGCCTGGTCTCTCCTGCACATAGCATTACCCCAACCCCTAAGTTCTCCTGGTATTGGGGCAGAGGGAGGCAGTCAGGGCACCACCACCTGCCAGCAAACACCACACCCTTCACCCCAGGATCCAAGCTGGCCTCACTCTCTATCTAGGGCTCCCAATCTGCTGGGGACGCAGCCATTTCTGACTCACATTCTTGTGACAACCATTCCACCCAGACATGGTGACACATCAGCCAGCACCCTCGGAGCAATCTTCCACATGAAGGAGCCAAGCAAGGAAATCACATGGAGGGCGTCACGGATAGGAAGCAACTTGTGCAAAGGGCCTGGGGTTGGGCTAGGAGGAGGCATGCACCTTCAGACAAGAGGAACAAAAGCAGGCTCATTGCAGAACTGAGTGTGGAGGAGATCTCAGACATGCCCCCGGGCAGAGCTCCCAGTCCAGGGTCCCATTCAGGCCTAGGCACCAGTCCCGGCTTCACTTATTTGCACTGGGGACGTGGCACAAGTCACTTTACACCTTAAGCCTCACTTCCTCATTCCCCAAATGGGCTCATCACTAATGGCACCCTGAGAACCAAAGAAGACAGTTCACAGAAACTCTAATACAGGCACTTGGCCCCCAGCACCGGGTCTCAGGGCCTCTGAGCATAGAGGACCCCTGCTCAGCCCAGATCTCAGCACGGGGGCAAAGCAACATGGGAACACAGCGGGGTTACCGAGGCCATGAGGCTTATGCTAGGGTGGGATGGGAGTAGAGGAGGCAGCCAGAGAGACCCAGCCCCATGGCTCCTTGCAGGGGCCAGAGGTCAACCATGATGGTCACAGCATACAGACACCTGCTGTGTGCCCAGGCCAGGCCAAGCCCTCCGCACTGGCAGCTACTTGCCAAGGCATCTCGGGACAGGCCACCAGGGACACAGCCGTGACCGTAGCAGCCAGTGGCCCTGGCTGCTCTGCCATCCATCCCACTACCCTTCGCATTAGTATCTTTCCTGCCACGCACTCCTCAGCACTTTACCATTCAGCCAGTCAGGGTCCCTGGGTCAGGGCCCAGGGGCACAGGAGGTGTGGCCCCCAGTCTGGATCCTCTGGCCGGGGGTCTGACCACTGTGGGTCCCTGGAGCCCTCACTCACCAGGAACCCCAGTTCACCATCTGTCCAATGGGGTTCCGGCCTCCCACACCCCTGCCCCAGGCCAAGAACCCAGCACCTGAGTCCACACAAGAGTCCCTTCCCTCCTCCTGCTCATTAAAGACTTTTAGAGTCAATTCTTCTGTTTTAATCCACTTGCTGTTATCCTTTTATCCCTAATGCTAACATTTCTAAGCTGTTTTCAGACCACTTTCGTTTTTAACACTATTGATTAGTTTTGACTCTTTGAGATTTTATTTTATTCCATTGTCTTTTGCTTTTGGTCACATTTTACTTATTAGTAAATTTTATTTTTTTTATTTTTTAAAGATTTTATTTATTTAACAGAGAGAGAGTAAGAGAGAGCACGAGAGGGAGGAGGGTCAGAGGGAGAAGCATACTCCCCGCAGGACTCGATCTCTGGACTCCAGGATCATGACCTGAGCCAAAGACAGACGCTTAACGACTGAGCCACCCAGGTGCCCCTCGTTAGTAAATTTTAGGTTGGCCTCGGGAGGTGTCACACGTGGGCAGGGTCTGGCCCTCTCACTGGCTACCTCCTGGGGTCACCCACAGGCCGGGAGAGGGGGCACTATGGTGTCAGGCCAGCCCCCTGCCTGGGCTGCAGTGGACAAGGTGGGGGGGGGGGGACGGGCTGCAGCCACTCCCAGGCCTGGGCACAGAGACAGGGAGACAGGGACAGGCCCAGAAGGGAGGGAGCTGGAGAGAGGACACAGGAAGAGGCAAGGCAGAGGGGCGGAAGAGGGAAGTAGGATCAGGCCAGCACCCCCCAGAGGAACTGAGAGCAGCGTGTTCCTCCTCCGCCTTGGGAACCCCAGGCCTGGGCGCTGGACAAGATGACTCACGGTGGCTGGCGCCCACCCGCACCCTCAGCGCAGGCCCACAGAGGGACCAGACTGTTCCCAGGAGCCCTCACACTGCCCCATTGTTCAGAGGCCCAGTGAGGAAAAAGGTCTGGCAGGGGCCCAGGTTGGCAGGGAAAGGGGCCCAGTCCCCAGTCTCCCCCACCCCTCCCTGTGCAATTTAGGCCCTCCATGGGGGGGGGGGGATCGGGTCTCCATCCAGCCATCCCACTGTCCTCCACACTGTCCCCTTTCCAAGGCCAGTGGTCCTGTGAGATCCTGCACCCAGGCCCACCCCCCTGTTCCCCCGCCCCAGATCCTCGTGGCTCTGAGCCGCTGTCCCAGCCACAGCAGACGGGTGGTTCTCCCAGGTGACTGCACTCAGGCTCGAGTTCAAAATCCTGACCCGGCTGGCGCTCAGCCAGGCCATACACCTCACACACCCGACCCCAACCTCCTCACGCTATCTCCACCTGACAAACTCCTGCCTGGTCTTCAGCCCCAGCTCAGATCATCCTAGGACACTTCCCGATGCCCCACAGTCAGGCCTGGAGGTTCTCAGAGTCAGCAGAGCTGGAAAAGAGGGCCTCTGGTGGGCGCTCACCCCACTGCTGCCTCGGGGTCCCGGGCCAGGCCCTTCCTGATGTGGAAGGCTCCAGTCAGACCCCCAAACCCGTATGGGCCCGTGGCCAGGGCTCTCCCGTCTGCCCGCCTTCTCTACGTCCTAGACCCCGCACAAGACCCTTGGAAAGCTTCATCAGACCCCGCAGGCCAAGCGCCTGCCTCGCCCTGCCCCTCGGGGCGCCATGGACACAGCGAACACTCTCACCTAGCACTCAGTCAGGCCCGCAGAGTGCGGAGGCTTCTGCTAGTCAGCAGAGCCAGGAACCAAGCTCTGGAGTGCCAGCCTCCAAGGCCTCCTCCTGGCGGAGAACCTGCCACGAGGCTGGGGCAGCCTGCACTGAGTGGGGAGGGGGTCCAGCTCGGGGCTGCTACAGGAACACCCTCCCCTTCCCTAGGGAGACAGCCACGGGGTCATGCCACTGTGGGCCAGAAAAGCCAACAAAGACGACTGGGGTGCAGAGTCAGTACCACCAGGGCCCAGGGCTATCCCAGGCTTACCAGCTCTGTCTCTCCCACAGCCCCAGGGGTCCCTCAGTGAGGGGGTCACTGACTCCACCCGAGTCAGCGGACCCCTTGTCCCCACCATGAGCCTAGCCCTCCTGCAGGTCTGACCCTCCCCACACACTTCCACCCACGCTTCCCCACAGCCATGGCTGCAGGGGGATGGGGTCTGTGGGAGGGTCTCCAGACCTGAATGAGCTTTGAAAATAGAAACCAACCCCTGCTCGAGACCCTCCCATGCCCCTCGGCCTGACCTCTGCACGCCCTCTGCCTTTTCCAGGCCTCTCCTTTAGAGCCTCCCCACCGGCACACCTCGTGGGACCCTTGGCCTGGCCCCCTCTGTCCCCTTCCTATCCCACCTCATGGAGGCCCCACCATGGATGCCCCCACAGCATCTCCTGTGCCAGTCCTGGGAGCTGCCCACTAGCAGGGCCAGGACCAGCAGGCCAGGCACCCAGCAGGGCTCCGTGCAGGGCAGGTCTTTGAAGGGTACATGACTCAACATGGAGGCCATTGGCTTGGGCTTCCTGAGGCCCAGACCCGGAGCAGCGGCCCTGCAGTGCCTGGCTGTCGGGAAGCTTGGCGCAGGGCCTCCCAGATCCCCTCAGGAGTGGCATCTCTTTCTCAACTTTCTTCCTTCCCCAGCAACTTCCTGCCCCACAGTCGGCACTGCTACCACCGACCACAGCATTGTACCCTCCGGTCGCAGTCTCAGGAAAATGGGAAGACTGGTTTCAGAGAGTTCCCGCCCCAGGGGGCAAACCTTCCGAACCCAGAACGGGTCAGGGCCACCGAGACGGGCTCCATTCTGGCTCCATTGTGGACCACTGGAGCTGAGGCCTAGGTGGGCAGCACCCAGGGCCTGCTCCTAGCCTGGGACTCTCTCTGTACACCACCACCAGACCAGAGACAGACCCCCAACAGAAGGGCCAGGCATGACCCTCCTCTGGCAGCCGCAGCCCATGGTCTGGAACCAAACTGGGCTGGGGGGGGGGGGTTACTCCAGAGTCTTCTGCCTCCATGGCCCACCCACTAGCAGCTCACTGTGGCAAGGAGCCGGCACTGGGAACCCCAGGCCTGGCCCATACCAGGCATCAGAGTGTCGCTGGAAGGTCCCCCAGAGGAGCGTTTCCTCCCTGAGCGGGATTTGAGAGAAGACAGGCGGCAGAGGGGAGGAGGACTGTGTGAAGGAAGGGTGACCAGTTGGGGCTCCAACACAGACGAGGTCCTGGGACAGGGTCGGGTGCAGGGTGGCAGACGCCGTAGCCTGAGCCTCTAGTGCCAAGCTCCCTCAGCTCTGACAGGAGCTGGGCGGGTCAACAGGAGGCCTAGGTGGTCTGACCCCACCTGCGGGGGCTCTGAGGCCCTCTTATAGCCGGGTCACTACCATGCAGCCTGCTCAGCGCCAGGCGGCCACCCTGCATTCCTAGCGGGTTTGGGCCCCTCTGTGACGGCAGCAGGAAGCCGCTTCCCATCCTGGGCTGAGTGGTAGGAGACGCAACCCCTCCGTCCTCTGCCTGCCCAGCTGACCCCTGACCTGCCTGCCGGGCCTGGCTCCCAGCCCTGTGTCTGCCCGGCCATCAGGAGACCCAGGGAGTCAGGACAAACTGCTCATCCCTTTCTGGCCCCAATAGGAGAGGGAGCAGCTGGATCAGGGAGCGGCGTTCTTCAGGAGACAAGGTAGGCGCCGAGTCTCTTGGCACATGTCCCTCCCGTTCTGACACAAGGCTGTCCTCCTCACACCTGTCTGTTCATGGCTTCTGGGTCCTTCCTCGCTGCCCTCCTGCTGACGGCACATCCAACCCCACCTCAGGGACTGGCTCCCTGGGACCCAAAGAGCAGGTTCCCACAATGGCCTGCAGTTCAGGGGAGCCCGGGCTGACCCCAGTCCTGGCCCTAACATATGTCTCTGGGAAGCAACAGCCACATTTATGGTGGGGCCCAAGGACACCCCACCCGAGTCTCCCGTCTGTACCATGCTGGGGCTACAGAGAGCATCTGGAGCCCGCGGCCGGGGCAGGGTGGCCGGCTGGGCCGCGGACTACAGTGGGAACCCTTCAGCAAGGCTGTGGCACAACCACCACGATTATCTAATCGGCAACTGCGCTAAGCGGGGCAGCGGAGGCCTTCCAGGATGACGGAGCGCATTTGTCTCAGACGCTGAGCGGACAGTTAAATGTGGGCAGGTCGTAACAAGCCAGCTTCAAAGAGGGCCCGGCCCGCCCGCAGAACCCGGCCCCACCCGGTGCCACCTGCCTGTGCGCTTCGGGCCTTCGGGAGTTTCCCAGATGCTTCTCAGTGGGAATTCCCACTGGGAGAGTCCACAGGCTCCCTCAGCCTCCTCTGGGCCAGGTCGATGTGGGCACTGGCATTCAGACGTGGCCCTGTCTCTCAAGAGTTCCCAGCTGGGCAGGGGGAGGCAGAGAGGTAACCATCGTGACCAGGAAATGGACTGGGGGGGGGTGTAGCAGGGTGGGCCAAGGGCTGAGCTGGTACCTGTGGCGTCTGTCTGCCAGCAAGTCTTGCCCTCCAGCCTGTGGGCCGGTCTACTCCCGGGGCCCACGCTGAGCCCAGCCCTGGTACCCAGAGTGCCCAGCAGAGGGCTGGGGGCAGAAGCTTTCCGAAGGGGGTCCACCTTTGCTCCAGAGACAAGAGCTGGCGCAGGGTGGCAAAGGCCCAGGCCCCCAGCCAGAGCCCCAAGTGGAGTGTGGGGCCAAGCCAAGGCCCCATCCTGGCATTCCGGGGCCCAAGGTTGACCTTTGACAACCCCCCCCACCCCACTTTGCTGGGGGCAGCCAGCAGTGAGGGCTAGGGGCTGGACCGGCTCTTCCTGTAGCTCAGGGCAGCGGGTGGGGCCTCAAGGGCAGCTCGGGGGTATGAGAACACAGGGCTCTCAACGGCTACAGAGCAGAGCTGCTGGATTACAACACCACTTCAGGCAAGGCTGGAGAACATCCGCAAAATGGAGCTGTCAAAGATGCGACCTGTGCAGCGTCACAGGCAGGGAGGCCCTGCCTGGGCCTGGGGGTGCGGCCTCGATGGGGCCCCACAGTGAGGGCTCCTCGGCAGCATCTCATTTACTCTTCCCAAGGATACCAGCAATTAGCACTGGTTTCATCCTATTTCCCAAGGAGGGAACTAAAGCCTAGAGTCGGTCAGACATGAAGTGGACACAGGCCGCTCTTGCGCGGGGAAGGGGGTGCCCCTCTGCTTCCGTGCCAGCCCTGAGAAGCCCCCCGGAAGCCTGGCGGGCTGGCTCAGTGTCCCCACCCCCACCCCATGGGAGAACTCACACCATCACAGCACACACACCACGGTCGGGAGCTGTCACGCATCAGTCTGGCTGACCCTGGGGCAGGACCTCACTCCCTCTGCAGGCTCCAGCAGGCAGGCACCCACACCCCACCCAGTGGCCTGAAACAGGCATGCTTGGCAGTGGGCCATCCCCACCCTGGGCTCAGCAACCGCGCAATAAACATCTGATTCACAAGGAAACAGAGGGCACTTCTCGGAATCAGAGTGTGGCTACAGGGGATAGGGGTGTGGATACCACAAGGGTGCCCTGCCAACTCCTCAGGCCCCGTTGACCTCCCCAGGACACAGCCTCCAGAGACCAAGCAAGTCACACCATTCAGGGAGCCTAGCTGGCAAAGAGTTCTGGAACCCAGCATGGCCAGCCCACGTGGGCCAAGGGTCAGTCCCCACTGGGCTTTGGACCAGGGGTGAAGGAAACACCAGTCCTGCCAGCAGGTTCCATCACGGGCTGACCCTTCAGGTGGCCCCCGGTGGCCTCAGAATCTTTGGTGCCTGGGGAGATGGAAGGAGGTGGGGGGGAACCTTTGTCACCTCAGGCACAGTGAGCCCCCCCCCAAGGAGAGCCAGCTGGCCTTGCACCTGTATTGCTCCTAGCGTTCAAGTGCAGCTCGGAGCCTAGTCCCCAAGGCCAACTCCATCAGTGTGACCCAGAGCCAGGGGCTTCCACCACCTGAGGATCAGGAAGGGGGATTCACGAAGGAGGCACAGGTCTCCCGGCCTGGGGCTGAGAGGCAGCTCCATCCATCCCTCTGGCATCCTCCTGTCTGTCCTCCCATGCACAGGCCTGCGGGGTGCGAAGGATGGGCTCGGGCAGCAAAGCTGAGCCTGCCCGCCTGAGGCTACACAGAGCCCAGAATGTTTTTCCCACCACCTCTGGAACTTAAGTGGCCCACAGCCTGTAAATGCCCAGTCAGGACCAATGGAGAGATCCAGAGACCTCTGGAGAGGGGCCACCAACCCTGGGGGAGGACTTCGGCATTCTGAGAGCCCCTCCCTCTGCCTCCCAGGCCCCTCTGCCCTTTCACCCATTGCCCCCATTGCCCCATCCATGTCCTCACCTTTCCCGGCGCACACCAGGCCACTCTGGTCAAACTGGTCTGCCACCCTCCCCACTGGCAGCCTTTGGCTCAGTCTGTCCCTGCCTCCATGGCTGTCACCACAGCTCAGAGAGCAGCCCTTCCTCCTGACTGCAAACCCTGATCTCCAGGCCACCTGCAGCCCACCCTCCCCCAGCCAGGCTGCCCAGGGCAGGCCCCACTACCTACGGTTACTTAAGAACCACGAACGCCTGCACCTAGGTCTTACTTAGGTCACTGAGCCTCGGTATCTCACTACGGAGTTTTAAGGACAGAAGCCAGGAGGACCCAAGTGGCCCTCCAACCCTGGCCACTCCTGACAGATTCAGGCCTTTGCCACGAGACCCAAGCAGGCGGGGATTAGGAGCCTGCCCTTTGCCGCAGACCTCTCCATGCCTGGCCCCACCCCTATTCCCAAGCAGAGGTGGCCCAGCTGTCACCAGCCCTGTGGACATTCAACCCCCACTATGAGGCAGAGGCTCACTAGCACAGGTTACAGAAAAAGAAGCCAAGGCTCAGCACGAGACTTCCTGGCCAAGACCGTGCAGCCGGTAAAGGCGGGTGGCCAAGTTCAAAGCCAGGACCTAGCCCCTCTGTGACCAAGCTGGATCATTTCATCTCTCTGTTCCCTCAGGCCTCCCATCTGCAGGGCTGCACGCGTGCCTGCATCCGTGTTGGGGGGTGGATGGCAGGGGCTAACTCAGCACCTCGCTTCCCTCTGTCCACCTGAACAGGAAGGGCCAAAGCAGGTTTGCCTCCCACCCACCCACCGTCTATCTCTCCCAGGTCAGCCTCCTTGACTCTGCAGGACCCTGTCCCCACCCCTCTTCCCAGAGAGCTGACAGGGACTGGCCTGGACCACCTATCCAGCTGTCTGCCCATCTGCCTGCTCTCTTTGCCCAGGGTATGCTCCAATATGGGACACAGAGCCAAGTTTGGGTAGTGGAGTTAGGGAAGGGGAGATCGACAGAGTCTTTACCCCTCGGAGCCACCATCCTGGCCCCCTGGCCCACCAGGAGTGGAGCCCCCACTCCCAGGGGCCCCCTGGGTGGGTGTTCTGGGTAAAGGACACAGGGGCAGAGATTCCAGGAGGAGATGGAGCCCAGTCCCCTCCTCTGCTTTTGAAGAGCCTGGCCCAGAGAGGACAGGAGACTGACCCAGGGTCACATGGAGTCAGTGCTGAGCTGGACATAAACCGGGAATCCTGCTCCCACTCCAGGATTTGCCCTGTCCCCTTGGACCTCCGACCATTGAGAAAAAAATCCGACACATTTCATCATCATCGCCATCACTGCAAGGAACATCTCATGAGCTCTCGTTGTGCTGGGGGCTGGCTACTCCCCTCCTAAGCAGATCCCGTGTGTGTCCCATACGCGGGCTCCCGAACGGTCCCACAGAGAACCCTCATGCTGGGCCCGGCCGCTTGGGAGGGGCATTGTACTTAGTATGGCCATCCGGCTGCAGGCACAGACATCAGCAGCCTTGGCAGATGAACAAATGAAGGCACAGGGAGGATGTGAGGCACAGATGTGAGGCACTCCTGGGCACAAAGGGTGGCAGAGAGGGCAGGCTCCAGGCTGACACATCGCAGCAGGACTCAGTCCCTCCCAGCACTCTCAGAGGAAGCACACTGTCCCTACCACTCATCAGGGGAAGCCAAGGCCCAGAGCAGCAGGAAAGAGCTGGGCTGCTGGGAGGGACCCAGCCCACATGCCAGAGGCTGTCCCCAACCCCAAACTCTCCCATCCACTCTGCCCTTCTCTCTGACACTCACTGTTCCCCCAAGTAAGACTCGCAGACTCCCCAGGGCCACGGGGCTATCAGTCACTCACACTTCGGTGTGAATCAGCTCCAAAAGTCAGCTTTCCTCCCACCTTTGTTGAGCTGAGGGAAGGAAAGTTTGGATTACCAGGACGAGGTGGCGGGTAATTCCCCCTCTGAGCCCTCAGAGGCCAGGTCCAGTGGGTCGCGTGGACGGGGGTGGGGGGCTGTGCAGCCCACGAGCCCCAGGGGCCTGGGGAAGCGGGGGTGGAGGGTGGGGGCCGAAGGACGAGAGGGACGCGGGACAGACGCGACGCAACCGCCCTCCACCCCTAGGCCTCCGGTGTACACAGAGCGCTCCCCCGAACCCGCACGCTTCCTCGGGCAGCGGCGCCGAGGACCCTGGCCCGGGGAACCCCGGCCAGTCTGGGAGACGAGATTGCGCCCCACCCGTGCCTTACCCGCGAGGCTCTGCTCCCGGCCCGCGAGCCCTCGGTCCCGGCGGCGGCTCCCCGCTCCGCCGCCAGGCGCTCCCGCCCGCGGGGCCCGCAGCCAGGCTGCTCGGGCCCGCCCGGGTCCGTCCCTTCGTCCTGGCCCCGCCCCGCCCACGCCCCGCCCACGCCCCGCCCCGCCAGCCTGGCCCCGCCTCCCCAGGCTCTGGGCTACGCCCCCATCTGCGGGCTACTTGGCTCGCGATAGCGGCGGGATAGGGGTGAGCTTGGGCGCGGGGCGGGGCTCGGGACCTCGGCCTGCGAGGAGCCCCATTCTTTCCCCACCCCCGCTCCCGGGGAGGAGGAGGCAGGCGGTCGCTTCGGGCGTGGACACACCATCTGTGCACAGCACACAGTAGGTGCTCAGTAAATGCAGGCGAGTGAACAAATGAGCAGCGTTTCTGTTCCTTGGGCGAGACCGTCCCGCGACACCTGTGGCCCTAGGGGAGGTGCAGCTGCTCCCACCCCCCTACCCCCGCCCCGAGATCTTGATCCTGCAGGAGGAGGTGCTGTGTGTCCCTGACCCCACCCCTGACTCATGGGTCTGATTCTGACCGGGAGGTGCGGGACAGGGGGTTACGGAATGAACCCTTCCTGGCAGAGGAGGACTTGCTGGGAACTGAACCTCCGGAACCTCGCCCTTGTTGGGAAAGAGCCTCAGGGCACCGTCAGCTGCTTCCAGACTGAGACACAGCCCTTTGAGCAGGTCTGGACTCCCACGGCCCAGGGGTCTGGCTGCGGGACTGTGAGGCTCAGGAAACAGGGTACCTCACTTTGCCTCCTGGGAAGCTCCCAACCAACAAGGTCCCTCCCCATATCTGAGGAAGGGAGGGAGGCATTAGGGTCCAGTTTTAGACCCAGAAAACCCTGTTTAAGGGGCAGGGTGTTAGTGGAGGAAGGGGCTTGGCAGGTCAGGCCTCATAGGGGAAGGACCTTTCAGAGAGGAAATAGCTTCCCCCGGGAACCGTAAGGGCCAAGTAGGCAATGTGAGCTGTGGAGAGAGAGTGAAGGTGTTCCAGGGAGAGGGAGCAAGGCCTGCAAGCTTGTAGGCGAGTGGAGGCTTCTGGGGAAGGGGCCCCAGTGCTTAGGGCTTGAGGAGCAGGAGGCAAGACTGATTCGTCCCTACGAGGAGTGGGGGCTGGATCCTGGCCCTAGAGCCTAGGAAGCTGTGAGCAGAGGAAGGACGGGATCTGGCTGGGGGCCCGAAAGGGCTGGCGGGAATGATGAGGGAACAGAAGGCTAGCTGAAGACAAACCATAAGCTGATGCCCTGCAACCTCCCCCCCCCCCACTCTTGGGTGGGACATGCGCGACATTCTTCCAGGGATCTCCCAACTATCTTAATGTTAATACCTTGCTAATCCCCCTTGCTAGAGGGAAAAACAACCTTAACTTGACAACGGCAAAGCCTCAGGTATCTTGTAGGTATGAAAGTTCTTCTGAAACCTCTCTTTTCCTTACTTCCCCCAACTCCTGAGTATATCATTACCACTCCTCAAGACCCTGGGGCAGCAGCGATTTCTGCCCACGGGTCCTGTACCCGTGCTTTAATAAAACCACCATTTTGCACCAAAGACGTCTCGAATTCTTGGACGTCGGCTCCGGACTTCACCCAACAAACCTCACCTATATTCCAAAACCACATCAGGAAGAGCAGAACACCAGCCCAGCAGAGGCTGGGCCTCACCCAAGTGGGAGGCTAAGGTCTGCCTCTCTGTGTTGCACTGGGCATGAGGGGCCAGAGTCCAGCAAGGGGAAATGCCTGGACTGGCTGCTCTGAACGAGGCAGGGATGCGGGCATCCAGGGGCTGGGTTTAGGTCATGCTGAGGCTGAGGTCCCTGGGGCCTTAAGGAGACCTAGCCAGGAAAAGGGGGTGCCTAGTGGCAGCTGGACAGAGCTTAGGCACATCACTGTCCTCCTGTCCCAGAGCTGCCTGGCAACGCGTCCCGGGCCCCAGAAAAGGGAGACCTGGCTGTAATAGCTCACACGTCCACCGGCAAGATACACTCGAGATCAGAGAAGTTATCCAGAAGTGCAGGGGGAGTGGGAGAGGCTGGAAAACCAAGTGGCCAGGCCCTGAACCCAGGCATGGGGGAGAGGCCCATGTCTACCAGGAGGAGACCAGGACGAAGACAGAAGCACTGGAGAGGAAGGGGCAAAGTTAGGCAAGGGGTGGCCAGAGGCAGGTAAGTCTATGGGAAAGCCTTTAACCAACAGGGCCTCAGTTTCTCTATCTGTGAAATGAGGGTGGGGGCCATCCACTGGAGAGTTGGCAAAAGTTTGGTGGAGGATAGGAGCAAGCAGGAGCCCACCCTCCACAGCTGAGTCTGGCTCTCAGTGCTCCACTTAGACCCCAGAGATTCTGAAATTCTGCCCCTCCAAGCCCACAGAAGTGTTGTGGAAGTGGTTGGGTCAGCCACCTTTAGCACCCCACACGGTCACCTTGCTCTCAGAACAGGGATCCCTGCCCAGGAGGCTCAGCACTGGCTCAGCCAGGCTGGAGCTCCTGACAAGGGGGCTTCCTACCCCATGGCTGGACAGATGTGTTTTCTGATGGTTCAGCAGACCGAGTGCCAGCCCTCTGCTGGGCCTGGGCGACCCCAAGGCGACGCAGGGAAAGCCCCGCTCTTGCAGCCCACAAGAAGGAGTAGACACCATCGTGTCAACTGTGAGTGAGTGACCTCCTCCTGGAGTGGGTGGCTGGGGAGGCGGATAGACCAGGAACAGAGTGGAAAAAAGCCAGACATCTTTGCCTCCAGCCAGAGCACGGCAGCAAGGCAGGTCGGGCAGGGGCTGGTTTCAGATGCCGCATCCCCGGGTGACGGATGGCGGAGAGGCCGCATCATCCGGGTTGTTGCAGACAGTCTGGACAGACCAAGTACCCCAGAGAGATGCCACCTGCGAATGCAATCGGCCTCTGTGTGCCGGGCGTCTCGGCCAAACGGGGGACAAGGTGCAACCTCCAGCTTGGAGAGAATCGAAAACTCACCTTGCTGCTGTCCTTCCTCACCAGTGGGACTCCAAGCCCGGGGGCAGGGGTACGGGGGGGACCCTGGCTGGGCCCTGGGCGCAGCTCAAAGCTGCCGGTCAAGCCAGGGAGTACAGGAGGCAGCAGGCAGAGGAGCTGGGTACCCCGGGGGTCCCCCGCAGGCACTGGCGGGCGGGCACGGGTGAGGAGCAGGTCTCACCTGCTGGGGAGGGTGTGCAGGTGGGCCGGGCTCTGCAGGTGAGGAAGATGAGGCGATGACGAGCTGTGGCCGGCCAGGGGAGACGAGGGGGCAGGCCTCCCCAGAGCATAACCTTGCGAAAGGCGCACAAGTCACGCCGGAGCCACTTGCGGAGCGCGGCTGGTCCTGCCGCACCGGAGACGTTGCTGTGGCTGCTGACTGGGTGGCCCGGGCAGGGCCCAGCACATCTAGAGGCCGCAGCAGTCTGGGGGTGGGGGTGGGGCAGGACCTTGATGAGATTAAGACGGGGTGGGGGCAGGTTCTGCTGCTGGCCAGGAGCCATCCCCTCCCCCAAAGCCTTGCAGCTGCCTGAGTCCTGACCGTGCCCAAAGCCACACCGCCGGTGCCAGGCTCTGTGCTGGCCACCAGGCTCAGCACGGACTCACCAGGCTCACGGTTCA